>NW_020837945.1:90891977-90930990 GCF_003676395.1 Aethalodelphis obliquidens | reverse complement strand
GATATGAGGCACTGAATGGGAACCAGTAGGGAAAATATAAAACCAAGTGTAATTTACATATTAAATACAAGTAAAACTACAAAGCCAATAAAAAGCAAATTGACAGAATTAATGTGACAAATGATTACTTTTTAAAAAAGAAAATCATGCTTACATCATAACAATGAACTGATTACTATGGAGCAATTCTTTGAGTCAAGCAGACCTACCTTACTTTCTGGCTCTTGTCTGGGTCTCCGTCAATCCTTTTTGAGAAACTCCTCTCGGAGTGATGTGTTTGCAGTCTTTGAATGGCTCCCCACTGCTTACTAAAATGACTCAAACTTCTCAAGTTAGTAAACAAGGTCCTTTTCATTTGAGTCCTGCTTATCTCTAGCCTCCACTATATGGTAATATAGTCCATAATTATATAGACACATCTATAGTATATGTTCCAGCCATACTGTAGTGTGTATTTGTAGTTCTCAAAAATAAATAAATAAATATAATAAAAAATAAAAAAGAGAATTTATCAGACATCATTGACATAATTCATAATAATTGTCTGCCATAAAAATTTAATTATGCAGAATTCCAAAGCTCATCCAATATTAGAACTGAACCTGAATTGGAGGCTATTCTATGAGTTCATTAATTTTTTTTTTTAAATCTTTATTGGAGTATAATTGCTTTACAATGGTGTGTTAGTTTCTGCTTTATAACAAAGTGAATCAGTTATACATATACATATGTTCCCATATCTCTTCCCTCTTGCGTCTCCCTCCCTCCCACCCTCCCTATCCCACGCCTCTAGGTGGTCACAAAGCACGGAGTTGATCTCCCTGTGCTGTGCGGCTGCTTCCCCCTAGCTATCTATTTTACGTTTGGTAGTTTGTATATGTCCATGCCACTCTCTCACTTTGTCACAGCTTACCCTTCACCCTCCCCATATCCTCAAGTCCATTCTCTAGTAGGTCTGTGTCTTTATTCCTGTATTACCACTAGGTTCTTCATGACATTTTTTTTCCTTATATTCCATATATATGTGTTAGCATACAGTATTTGTCTTTCTCTTTCTGACTTACTTCACTCTGTATGACAGACTCTAGGTCCATGCACCTCAATACAAATAAGTCAATTTCGTTTCTTTTTATGGCTGAGTAATATTCCATTGTATATATGTGCCACATCTTCTTTATCCATTAATCTGATGATGGACACTTAGGTTGTTTCCATCTTCTGGCTATTGTAAATAGAGCTGCAATGAACATTTTGGTACATGACTCTTTTTGAATTATGGTTTTCTCAGGGTATATGCCCAGTAGTGGGATTGCTGGGTCATATGGTAGTTCTATTTGTAGTTTTTTTAAGGAACCTACATACTGTTCTCCATAGTGCCTGTACCAATTCACATTCCCACCAGCAGTGGAAGAGTGTTCTCTTTTCTCCACACCTTCTCCAGCATTTATTGTTTCTAGATTTTTTGATGATGGCCATTCTGACTGGTGTGAGATGATATCTCATTGTAGTTTTGATTTGCATTTCTCTAATGATTAGTGATGTTGAGCATTCTTTCATGTGTTTGTTGGCACTCTGTATATCTTCTTTGGAGAAATGTCTATTTAGGTCTTCTGCCCATTTTTCGATAGGGTTGTTTTTTTTTGTTGTTATTGAGCTGCATGAGCTGCTTGTAAATTTTGGAGATTAATCCTTTGTCAGTTACTTCATTTGCAAATATTTTCTCCCATTCTGAGGGTAGTCTTTTGGTCTTGTTTATGGTTTCCTTTGCTGTGCAAAAGCTTTGAAGTTTCATTAGGTTCCATTTCTTTATTTTTGTTTTTATTTCCATTTCTCTAGGAGGTGGGTCAAAAAGGATCTTGCTGTGATTTATGTCATAGAGTGTTCTGCCTATGTTTTCCTCTAAGAGTTTGATAGTTTCTGACCTTACATTTAGGTCTTTAATCCATTTTGAGCTTATTTTTGTGTATGGTGTTAGGGAGTGTTCTAATCTCATACTTTTACACGTACCTGTCCAGTTTTCCCAGCACCACTTATTGAATAGGCTGTCCTTTCTCCACTGTACATTCCTGCCTCCTTTATCAAAGATAAGGTGACCATATGTGTGTGCATTTATCTCTGGGCTTTCTATCCTGTTCCATTGATCTGTATTTCTGTCTTTGTGTCAGTCCCATACTGTCTTGATTACTGTAGCTTTGTAGTATAGTCTGAAGTCACGGAGCCTGATTCCTCCAGCTCCGTTTTTCGTTCTCAAGATTCCTTTGGCTATTCGGGGTCTTTTGTGTTTCCATACAAATTGTGAAATTTTTTGTTCTAGTTCTGTGAAAAATGCCAGTGGTCGTTTGATAAGGATTGCATTGAATCTGTAGATTGCTGTGGGTACTAGAGTCATTTTCACAATGTTGATTCTTCCAATCCAAGAACATGGTATCTCTCTCCATCTATTTGTATCATCTTTAATTTCTTTCATCAGTGTCTTATAATTTTCTGCATACAGGTCTTTTTTCTCCTTAGGTAGGTTTATTCCTAGATATTTTATTCTTTTTGTTGCAGTGGTAAATGGGAGTGTTTTCTTGATTTCATTTTCATATTTTTCATCATTAGTGTATAGGAATGCCAGAGATTTCTGTGCATTTTTTTTGTATCCTGCTACTTTACCAAATTCATTGATTAGCTCTAGTAGTTTTCTGGTAGCATCTTTAGGATTCTCTATGTATAGTATCACGTCATCTGCAAACAGTGACAGCTTTACTTCTTCTTTTCTGATTTGGATTCCTTTTACTTCGTTTTGTTCTGATTGCTGTGGCTAAAACTTCCAAAACTATGTTGAATAAGAGTGGTGAGAGTGGGCAAGCTTGTCTTGTTCCTGATCTTAGTGGAAATGCTTTCAGTTTTTCACCATTGAAGATGATGTTGGCTGTGGGTTTGTCATATATGGCCTTTATTATGTTGAGGAAAGTTCCCTCTATGCCTACTTTCTGCAAGGTTTTTCTCATAAATGGGTGTTGAACTTTGTCAAAAGCTTTCTCTGCATCTATTGAGATAACCATATGTTCTTTCTCCTTCAATTTGTTAATATGGTATATCACATTGATTGATTTGCATATATTAAAGAATCCTTGCATTCCTGGAATAAACCCCACCTGATCATGGCGTATGATCCTCTTAATGTGATGTTGGATTCTGTTTACTAGTATTTTGTAGAGGATTTTTGAATCTATGTTGATCAGTGATACTGGCCTGTAGTTTTCTTTCTTTGTGACATCCTTGTCTGGTTTTAGTATCAGGGTGATGGTGGCCTCGTAGAATGAGTTTGGGAGTGTTCCTCCCTCTGCTATATTTTGAAAGAGTTTGAGAAGGATAGGTGTTTGCTCTTCTCTAATCGTTTGATAGAATTAGCCTGTGAAGCCATCTGGTCCTGGACTTTTGTTTGTTGGAAGATTTTTAATCACAGTTTCAATTTCAGTGCTTGTGATTGGTCTGTTCATATTTTCTATTTCTTCCTGATTCAGTCTTGGAAGGTCATACCTTTCTAAGAATTTGTCCATTTCTTCCAGGTTGTCCATTTTATTGGCCTAGAGTTTCTTGTAGTAATCTCTCATGATCTTTTGTATTTCTGCAATGTCAGTTTTTACTTCTACTTTTCCATTTCTAATTCTGTTGATTTGAGTCTTCTTCCTTTTTTTCTGGATGATTCTGGCTAATGGCTTATCAATTTTGTTTATCTTCTCAAAGAACCAGCTTTAGTTTTATTGATCTTTGCTATCGTTTACTTCATTTCTTTTTCATTTATTTCTGATCTGATCTTTATGATTTCTTTCCTTCTGCTAACTTTGTGTTTCTTTTGTTCTTCTTTCTCTAATTGCTTTAGGTTCAAGGTTAGGTTGTTTATTCGAGATGTTTCCTGTTTCTTAAGGTAGGATTGTATTGCTATAAACTTCCCTCTTAGAACTGCTTTGGCTGCATCCCATAGGTTTTGCGTCATTGTGTATCCATTGTCATTTGTTCTAGGTATTTTCTGATTTCCTCTTTGATTTCTTCAGTGATCACTTCGTTATTATGTAGTGTATTGTTTAGCCTCCATGTGTTTGTATTTTTTACAGATCTTATCCTGTAATTGATATCTCGTCTCATAGCATTGTGGTCAGAAAAGATAGTTGATACAATTTCAATTATCTTAAATTTACCAAGGCTTGATTTGTGACCCAAGATATGATCTGTCCTGGAGAATGTTCCATGAGCCCTTGAGAAAAATGTGTATTCTGTTGTTTTTGGATGGGATATCCTACAAATATCAATTAAGTCCATCTTGTTTAATGTATCATTTAAAGCTTGTGTTTCCTTATTTATTTTCATTTTGGATGATCTGTCCATTGGTAAAAGTGGGGTGTTAAAGTCCCCTACTATGAATGTGTTACTGTCGATTTGCCCTTTTATGGCTGTTAGTATTTGCCTTATGTATTGAGGTGCTCCTATGTTGGGTGCATAAATATTTACAATTGTTATATCTTCTTCTTGGATCGATCCCTTGCTCATTATGTAGTGTCCTTCTTTGTCTCTTCTAATAGTCTTTATTTTAAAGTCTATTTTGTCTGATATGAGAATTGGTACTCCAGCTTTCTTTTGGTTTCCATTTGCATGGAATATCTTTTTCCATCCCCTCACTTTCAGTCTGTATGTGTCTCTAGGTCTGAAGTGGGTCTCTTGTAGTCAGCATATATATGGGTCTTGTTTTTGTATCCATTCAGCCAGTCTGTGTCTTTTGCTGGGAGCATTTAATCCACTTACATTTAAGGTAATTATTGATATATATGTTCCTATTCCCATTTTATTAATTGTTTTGGGTTTGTTACTGTAGGTCTTTTCCTCCTCTTGTGTTTCTTGCCTAGAGAAGGTCCTTTAACGTTTGTTGTAAAGCTCGTTTGGCGGTGCTGAACTCTCAGCTTTTGCTTGTCTGTAAAGGTTTTAATTTCTCCATCAAATCTGAATGAGATCCTTGCTGGGTAGAGTAATCTTGGTTGTAGGTTTTTCTCCTTCATCACTTCAAATATTTCCTGCGAGTCCCTTCTGGCTTGCAGAGTTTCTGCTGAAAGATCAGCTGTTAAGATTATGGGGATTCCCGTGTGTGTTATTTGTTGCTTTTCCCTTGCTGCTTTTAATACATTTTCTTTGTATTTAATTTTTGACAGTTTGATTAATATGTGTCTTGGCATGTTTCTCCTTGGATTTGCCCTGTATGGGACTCTCTGTGCTTCCTGGACTTGATTAACTATTTCCTTTCCCATATTAGGGAAGTTTTCAACTATAATCCCTTCAAATATTTTCTCAGTCCCTTTTTTTTTCTCTTCTTCTGGGACCCTTATGATTTAAATGTTGGTGCATTTAATGTTGTCCCAGAGGTCTCTGAGACTGTCCTCAGTTCTTTTCATTCTTTTCTCTTTATTCAGCTTTGCAGTAGTTATTTCCACTATTTTACCTTCCAGGTCACTGATCTGTTCTTCTGCCTCAGTTATTCTGCTATTGATCCCATCTAGAGTACTTTTCATTTCATTTATTGTGTTGTTCATCGTTGTTTGTTTCATCTTTAGTTCTTCTAGGTCCTTGTTAAATGTTTCTTGCATTTTCTCTATTGTATTTCCAAGATTTTGGATCATCTTTACTATCATTATTCTGAATTCTTTTTTAGGTAGATTGCCTATTTCCTCTTCATTTGTTAGGTCTGGTGGGTTTTTATCTTGCTCCTTCATCTGCTGTGTGTTTTTCTGTCTTCTCATTTTGCTTATCTTACTGTGTTTGGGGTCTCCTTTTTGCAGGCTTCAGGTTCGTAGTTCCCATTGTTTTTGGTATCTGTCCCCAGTGGCTAAAGTTTGTTCAGTGGGTTGTGTAGGCTTCCTGGTGGAATGGACTAATGCCTGTGTTCTGGTGGATGAGGCTGGATCTTGTCTTTCTGGTGGGCAGATCCACCTCTGATGGTGTGTTTTGAGGTGTCTGTGGACTTATTATGATTTTAGGCAGCCTCTCTGCTAATGGGTGTTGTTGTGTTCCTGTCTTGCTAGTTGTTTGGCATAGGGTGTCCAGCACTGTAGCTTGCTGGTCGTTGAGTGAAGCTGGATGTTGATGTTGAGATGGAGATCCCTGGGAGATTTTTGCCATTTGATATTATGTGGAGCTGGGTGGTCTCTTGTGGACCAGTGTCCTGAAGTTGGCTCTCCCACCTCAGAGGCAGAGCACTGATACCAGGCTGGAGCACCAAGAGCGTTTCATCCACACGGCTCAGAATAAAAGGAAGAAAAAGTAGAAAGAAAGAGGATAAAAGAAAATAAAATAAAGCAAATAAAATAAAGTTATTAAAATAAAAAATAATTGAGAAAATTTTTTTAAAAAGTAAAAAAAAAAAAAAAGGACTGATGGAACCCTAGGACAAATGGTGAAAGCAAAGCTATACAGACAAAATCTCACACAGAACCATACACATACACGCTCACAAAAAGAGGAAAAAATAATAAATCTTGCTCTCAAAGGTCCACCTCCTAATTTGGGATGATTTGTTGTCTATTCAGGTATTCCACAGATGCAGGTTACATCAAGTTGATTGTGGAGATTTTATCCGCTGCTCCTGAGGCTGCTGGGAGAGATTTCCCTTTGTTCGCACAACTCCCGGGATTCAGCTTTGGATTTGGCCCCACCTCTGCGTGTAGATCACCGGAGGGCTTCTGTTCTTCTCTCAGACAGGACGGGGTTAAAGGAGCAGCTGCTTCGGGGGCTCTGGCTCACTCAGGCCGGGGGGAGGGAGGGGAACGATGCGGGGAGAGCCTGCTGCGGCGGAGGCCGTCCTGACGTTGCACTAGCCTGAGGCGTGCCATGCGTTCTCCTGGGGAAGTTGTCCCTGGATCCCGGGACCCTGGCAGTGGCCGGCTCCACAGGCTCCTGGGAGGGGAGGTGTGGATAGTGACCTGTGCTCGCACACAGGCTTCTTGGTGGCGGCAGCAGCAGCCTTAGTGTCTCATGCCTGTCTCTGGGGTCCGCTGTGTTAGCTGCAGCTCGCACCTGTCTCTGGAGCTCCTTTAAGCAGCGCTCTTAATCCCCTCTCCTCACGCACCAGGAAACAAAGAGGGGAGAAAATGTCTCTTGCCTCTTCGGCAGGTCCAGACTTTTCCCCCGGACTCCCTCCCAGCTAGCCATGTTGCACTAGCCCCTTCAGGCTGTGTTCACGTCACCAGCCCTCTTCCTGCACTCCAACTGAAGCCCAAGCCTCAGCTCCCAGTCCCGCCCACCCCGGCGGGTGAGCAGACAAGCCTCTCGGGCTAGTGAGTGCCAGTCGGCAGCGATCCTCTGTGCGGGAGTCTCTCCGCTTTGCCCTCTGCACCCCTGTTGCTGTGCTCTCCTCCAAGGCTCTGAAGCTTCCCCCTCCGCCAGCCACAGTCTCCGCCTGTGAAGGGGCTTCTAGTATGTGGAAACCTTTCCTCCTTCACAGCTCCCTCCCACTGGTGCATGTCCCATCCCTATTCTTTTATCTCTGTTTATTCTTTTTTCTTTTGCCCTACCCAGGTACGTGGGGAGTTTCTTGCCTTTTGGGAGGTCTGAGGTCTTCTGCCAGCGTTCAGTAGGTGTTCTGTAGGAGTTGTTCCACGTGTAGATGTATTTCTGATGTATTTGTGGGGAGGAAGGTGATCTCTGCATCCTACTCTACTGCCATCTTCCCCGCCGTCCTAGTTCATTAATTTTTAAAGTTCATTTATTTGTTTATGCAACAAATATTTATAAAGTGTCACACATTAGCCCAGCATTCTTTCAGGGCCTGTGAATAGCAGTAACAAGGGAAGAGCCTACTCTTTTACTAAGTACAGTCTTCCACACCCTCGTTGGTAACATTTCTGTGTTGTCATAAATTTAATTATACATTCTCAAATCATTTTGAAGAGTAGACAGTGAAAATTAAAATATCTTGATCTGGTTTCTGGGACCCAGTCCAAATTTTGTAAAAGCACAGTTTCTCACATAATTATCTGTGAGTCATTTTCTGGCAATCCCTGAATGCAGTAGTGGAAACAGCAAACACTGGCTTTGGAGCAAGAATGCTGGGCTCTGGTCCTCACCAGCTCTGCCAGAGACTTATGGGATTCTGGACAGAGGCTGGACCTCCCAGCTCTTCAGTGAATAAAATTAGAGTTTCTTTAAACCTGCTTCCTATCTATGACCCTGCTTATGTAATCTAATAATTTGCTAATGAAAAGTGCTCCTTAATCACTAAATAACTGTCACCTCACCTGTATTTCCAAACATGTAATTGTTACAACTTACCAAGGAGAATCATTTGCAAAAGACATGTGAGTTTACGTCTTCCTGTAAACAAGAGCACAGCAGGGGCAAGTAATGTAGACAGCGCGTGTGCATGTTGACTGGCAGTGCATCTAATCTGTTAGTGGCTGGACATTTAAGACAGAACTAGATTTAAGTTCTTACCCAGCAACATGAGACCTTCAATATAGGAATAAGAGCAATAGATAGGATGAGTTAGAGAAATGTGTAATGCAAAATCCTTTATTCCTGCTTCTGTAAAATGCTGAGAAAATCTAAGGTTACACTTCTAAATGGAATTTCATTCCAAGCTACATCTGAACCAAGGAGAAGATGGCCTCATATATGAAGGACCATTAGCACTTCACTACTACCATCCTTACTGTAGGATAAATTACTTTGATGAGACACATTTCAGGGAATATCATATTTACTGAGAATAGTAATTAATCACTTAAATTTGTATTTGCACAAAATATGTTTCCTGGAAAATATTTTAATTTTATTGTGTCTTTTATAATTTCACTAGGCAAATCAGCTGACTTGAGAGAGAAAATGGATTTTCAAAAAAGTTACAACTTGAAATTACAATCTACACAATCACCTAAATCCAACTGTATCATGTGAGGTTTAATTTTACTGTAACTCACATATATAGCTATACACATTTTGATTCATTTTAACTTTGTACAGCATGTCTGCATTAGCAATATAAAGTAGTATTCTTCAAGATTTACACTGCAACTTTAAGCAGCTTTTTTAAAATAAAGGTAACTTGGAGATTTCCTTTTTGTGTGATCTTTTCCTGTGCTTTGATTTATAATTTTATTTCTATAAGTTATTGTTACACGACTCATTTACCATTTAATGTAAAAAATAATTAAGTGATTTTGTTCAAGGAAATACATAATTTAAATTAAAAAAAGAGGGGCCATGTATACTTTATTGAGCTCATATTTAGCAGGACACATAACAATAGTCTAACGCTCCTGATCATTAGTAAATATGCCAAAATTTTAAGTTACTGAGGTGATTTTAAGTTTTACATAACATTTTTGCAAATATGAAGCTTTGCTATAAATTGTTAATGTTATTTAAAAACTCTGTGGACTTCATGATAATTTCTTATGCATAATAAAATGTTAATATTTTCTTTCTAATTTTTTTTCATACATCAAAATGTATTAATCCTAATGCCTTAATAATTTCTTTACACATATTTTGTTGAAGAAATAACTAACAATGATAAGAACCTTCATTATGTACCTTCTATATGCTTAAGCTATCAGGTCTTGTACTAAGTCATTTGTCTCATGTAATCTGCCAATGACACTATGAGGTAAGTTACTACACTGTAATTAACCTTATTTTAATATTTTCCTAGTGATTTTAAACATGAGTATTATGGAGAACATTCTCTTGTAGTTTATTCTCAATACTAGAAATTATTTACACATTTCTGTTTATTCACATGTGTTTGTATACTGAGAACCTACTAAAAACCAGGCTAAGGACCAGATTCTAATCTTCTTATATTCTATCTATAATACTTGTTTCTATAATCTCATCCCAAGGAAAGCATTCTATATGTTTTATGTATGTATTTCTCCATTACAAAACTCAGTATGTACTGTTTCTATGATGTTTCCTTATATTTTCTATATATTTACCCAAAGAAAAAAATATATTTCTGTAATCCAATATGATTTCCCCTTCCTTTTTTTCCACTCATTTTTTCCACTCATTCCACTCATTATTTATCTCTAAATAAATATAGAGGAAAAGATATTTGGTAAGGAGGAAGGAAGTGAGAATAACACCTTACTTTAGAAAGATGCAATTGAGGAATGGTTTCTAGATAATATAGATATTATTTCTAAAGCTGAATGCATAAAATTGGCAATTTGGCTTATTTTCTACCAATAAACCATAGTAAGTTTCCAATTGATTTCATGATTAAGTTCCATTGGTCTTGCCTTTACAGCCTAAGTTGTCTGTCAGTCCTAGTTTTTAGCATTGTAATGGGAATCTAAAAGATGTGTGTTAGGAACTTCTAAACATAAGATGCTGTTTTACAGTTGTTTGCCAAGAATTTTAGTTCACTTGCTAGTGATTTGATAATTGAACATTATTTATTATTTAATTTATGAATTCTTCCCTCAACTTTGTACAGTAAGCTATGAAACCTTAAAAGTATAAAAACTAATATAAATTGTTTAAATCTTATAATTGGAATAGCATTCTAACTGCTATGGGGTGACCATTTACAGACACTTTTCTTTGAAATGATAAAGGATCTAGCTAAGACTTGGAACCCATTCTGATAGATTTAAAAAGATTAAAGAAACTGAGAATGTACAGAATGTTCCAGAATGAATAGACCATTGATGCCATTTGAACAATCATAGTGACTGCCTCATGGTAAATGGATTGATCTGGTTTATTTATTTGAATACAAAAAATGTTATCTACCTAATGACCTTGTATTGCCTTTATTAAATTCAAAAGTGTGCTTCTACTCTTTTTTTTGCTGTATTTTAATAAATAATTGTCAATAGAGACTTTATGTTGAGAAGCAAATACTAATGATAGAATAGTTAGTCAAATGAATTAAAAGAATTGGGAAAATTGAGGTTAATTAATGGATTGTTTCAGTTTTTATAGAAGTGCAGTCGATTTATTCATAAAATAGGACAAGCTTCCTTTGTTTTCTCAGATTTTGTTTATAGATATTTACAACATACCCACACATCTTTGTCAATCAAAACTTAGTTTTCCATCTTCTTTACATTAAATTTCTTATTTTAAAATGTATATACATTTTATTTTCTAAATAGAAAATATTTTCTTAAATAATTTTGTTACATATGAAGATATTTTTTTCCACATGAATCTAAGTTGTCTTCTCTTCTGTGTATTCTGAATGTCAACCTTAGAAATTTAATTATAAATGCAAAATTCTATCAAACCCTAAGCTCTATAGTTGTAGAGGTATTGATGGTATCGATGGAGAAATTTCGAAGTCATTAGGGATTTTCTTTTCTACTCTATTACTTTAAAGAAAAGGGGAGGGAGGGAGGGAAGAAGGAAGGAAAGAAGGAAAGAGGGAAGGAAGGAAGGAGGGAAAAAAATGTGAATTGAACTATGTTCTACCTATCTACTTCTGGCAAAAATTATCTAAAATTTCATTGATTTATAAACGTTCTTCTATTTTCACTTCTAAAAATGTTTGCAACCATTACTTTGAGTAATTTGACTCAATGAATTCTTAGGTTGGTGAATCTCACCTGGAGATGTTTGACTCATCTTGCATGTGAAAAATTCTTTATCTATGTTAAATTTAAATTCAAGTGGAATTTATTATAAATAGATTATTTGTAAAGTAGAAGGTAAAACTATAGCAAACCAAGACATAATTTAGCTTTATTTAATAGTCAGAAGTTTTTCCTTTTATTTTTACCCTCCTTGTCCTAAGAAATTACCAAATTTTTTTCAGATGGCTTATAAATTTATTAATTTACATAGTTCAACATTTTTCACTTATAAAAAAGTAAATATGCATGAACTATTGAATACATTTTAACCAGTACACTTTGGGAGCAAGTTTTTTCTCGTTTTTAGGCATATTTTAATAATGTGTAAACTTGCAGAAGGAATACTAGGACGTAATCAGATTATACATTTGTTAGCATGCCCTTTTTGGGAAAATGCAAAATATAAGAGTAAAACCATAAACTGCAAAGTTTTAAAAATAAAACATCTTTCAAGGGAAGATTTGGAAGATACTGCAGAAATGTAAAGGGTCAGATATTATTTAAAAGTAGAGAAACAACCAGTTGAAGGACTCAGCATAATTGTATAAGTGTTAAGCTTTGAAAAGAAATGGGGAAGGGTAGTGTAAGTTAAATTTTCACTTTTTAATATCAGGGAATCAATTTATACTATTCAAATATTTGATAAATCTAGAACCAGTGCTATGAAGAGAAACACTGAAAGGAGGAATAATTAAAGAAAGTGCCTCTGAGAGGTGGGTTTGGGGTACAGAGAAGAGATGGCAATCGATTACTTTTCATCATAAACTCAACTGTTCTTTTCATTTGCTCCCATATACATATACTATTTTGATAATAACATTTCTTTTAAGTTAGGTATCTTTGGAAATTGTCTCTTGTTTGATTTTAAGGATCCCAGACAGCTGAGTTGTAAGCCACCAGAAACAAGCACATAGAAACCGTGCATGGATACCACTTTATGTGGAACCAAGTACTACAACAGAAAATTCAGGAAACTGCAGTCTTCTCCTACACTCATTTACTGGTATATTCAACAAATATTTATGGATTGCCTGTTCCTTGTAGGCATTCTGTTAAAGCATTGAAGAACACTGTGGGCAAAATACACAACATTGCTGCCTCACAGAGCTCCCAGTCTAGAGGAGAAGATGGGTGGTCAAATAACTTCATGAGTAAATGTAGAATTTGAACATATTTACATGGTATCATGAGCATATATAGCAGGTGGCTCTGACCTAGACTTGGATGGGTGAGGTGAAGTCAGGGAGAACTTTCCAGGTGTTTCAGATGCAGTGAGTGGCATAGGTTATTACCCTATGAGTGGAACAAACATGCAAAAGTGGAGTAAATTAAAGAAACCCTCTGTATCCTTTGCAAAGAGTGAGGATAACATGTATGATAGAACGTGAGGGGTGGGCAAGGTAAGTGGGACAGTTTACAGTTTAGGATTCTAGGCACCTAGGTAGAATGAGAAGCCACTGAGATGTTATAAAGATCATATCTGTGTTTTAAAATAGTTACTTTGGATGCAGTGTTAAAGATAAATTAGGAGGACAGAAGAACAGGTTCAGTGAGGGCAGAGGAAGATCTTGTCAATAGGTCAGGGAAGTGATGCTGGTCCCTAGCTGTAGAGATGGAAACAAGTGGACGGAATCAACAGATACATATCAGGAAGAGAGAGGAGCATTCTCTATTGCATTGGGCATAGGAGGTAGCCTATAATTCCTTTGTTTCTGGCATGCCTACATAGGTGAATTGGAAGGGCATTGCACAAAGAAGGGACTACAGGAAGAGGAGCAGCTTTGAGTTACTCTCTTCGTTTGTTTGGTGTGGACGTGTAGTGGGAGGCTTGCAAATATTCAGGAAGAGAGGGGAAGTAGTATGTTGGATATAGCAGTCTGGAATTCAGAGAAGAGTGTGGACTGGGGGTAAAATTTTGAGTCCTTTAATTTCACCTATGCTCAAATTAAAGGACTGGGTATTGATGAGATGTTTTAAGGAAAAAAACTTGAAGTGAAATGTAACATGAGCTTAAGGAATTGAGAGATCTCCAACATGTGATAAAAATGTATAGGGGAGAAGCTGAATAAGCAAACCAGAGGAAGACATGCTCATGATCAGAAAATGATTAAAAGGAAGCAGCTTCATTTGATGACAATAAAGGCAGGTGCGGGGTAGAATATGGCTGTCTGTCTGAAAAGTAGCCATAAGTTAATATGTGCAAGAGTCAGGAACAAAAGTAGATAATTTTCTTTGTTAATGATTTATTTTTAAAACAACTATGGAATATCACTGACTAATTGGTCAATAGCAAGCTGTCAGAGCCACTAGGAGATTAACTGTGTGGGGCTGTGGAAGATTGTGGGCAAGAAACCAGAGCCTGGTCTGAAAATTCCAAGCGTGGGAAAGATCAGAGTCAAATGATGTGTGAACATGGCCAGGTTCTAAAAGACTAGATGAATCCTGTAAGCAGTGGTTTATGATGGCAAGCTTCTTCCAAATGCTCAAGCCTCTGCCTAAAGTCTGTCTGAATCCTGATACTGGTAAAAGTCTTCTGACTGTCTGAATTCAAGACATTTTCTTTGTATTTAAATCACATTCAGGAAGTTCCCTGCCAGTCCAGTGATTAGAACTTGGCACTTTCACTGCTGAGGGCCCAGGTTCAATCCCTAGTGCGGAACTGAGATCCAGCAAGCCACGCTATGTGGCCAAAAATAAATAAATAAATCACATCAACTTGTACTTTAAGTTGATGTGTGAGCAACTCTTAGAACACCCTTTACAAAACCTTATAGTGTTTTCTCCCTTTCTTCACGCAAAGGATGACACCAAAGAGATTGTGTGTCTGTGAATGTGTGTGTGTAGTTCATATAATTTTTTTGTTGTTGGAATTTACATTGCTCAAAATAAGCAAAACATTCAATGGGTAAATGGATGTTGGGCATTTATTTAAATTGGTCTTTATGATGAGGAAGGTTTTTACCTGTATGTCATATGATAAAGGAGGAAAAAATAAACCTTTAGTATTTGGACAGCTGTTCGCTAAAGAACAATTCAACCAAGCAGTGTGGTAGTTTTGCTTGTTATCTTTAGAATGGGGGTAATCTCTTAGATATTAATTATTCTTTCCAAGAAATTAGCTATTTTTAAATAACTCATCGGTTGACATTGTCCTTATTAAACATTAAAATATGAAGGTAGAGATCCCCAGATGATGCTGTGAATATTCCCATTGATGAGTACGTTTCTTCGCTATACAAGGCTTAAATGAATGCTTATCTCAGAAACAGAAGAACAGACCCAAGTTAATTTTGAAAATCCTGAAGTCTTCATTTTTCTTTTGTCAAATTCTTTATAAACTTCAGCCGTTCTTGAAATTCTGCATCTGGTTTTTTCAAGTAGTGGGACATTCTGAGTCACAACTTAATTCCTGGTATACCTAGTCATTAAATGATTTATTTTTAGTTAAAAACCCAAAGCATGTGGTGTATGCTAATTTTGAGGGTGTGATCACTAACTGAAATGAAACTTGTCATTTAGAAAATTACCTTATTGCAAAGGTAGCCTCCAATTATACCACGAGGCAAACTCTCCCAGAGGTTATAAAACAGAGAGCTGCACAAACCAAATTAAATTGCTTGCTCACATGGTTTTAAAAAAAAATCAATTTAAAACACATAAAGAGAAACAAGTGGGAGATATAAGGGATAGGTTAACATTCTTACGACAAAGTGCAGGCAGGTTGGAAAGACCACAGTACCTGAATTCTGAGGTACACAATGTTCATGTGCCTTGTCTCTTTGTCACATCAGCTTTCCCCAATGACTGTGTGGTTAGGAGGTCCAGAGTTTTGGTTTCAAGCAAGGGGCCCATAGAGGGGGATGTACTATATATTTATTCTATGGGAAAGACACAGGGACAACAGGTATGCCTGCATAATAGTTGTAGTTTTCCAATTAGCCTGCTAAATAGCCAGAGATTTTGTGTTTCTTGGGCAGAGGACACTTGGACCCCCAATCCTTGTCAACAACAGCTAGCATAATTAAGGACTTAATAAATATTAAATGCTCACGTATTTGCAGTATATGAGTATTTTGTGTGCAGATGCCTTATGTGTATTTAATGCCTCTCAAATAGTTGGTATCTCTTGATCTCTCCATCTTTTTCTATCTATATTTAACAGACACATGGTCTACTTATTAACTACTTATCTATACTTAACGTACCTTAAAATATTGTTTTATGTTTTCTGAACAGCAAACTTATACATCTTTTTTTTATTAAAATGAATATTCTCAAAAGCAAATGCTTTTCTCCAAAACTTAAAGCCAAAAGTCTTCCCTTTATTGTGACATCAGAAAAAAAGGCTGACATTTCAGTGCAGGTTTTAGTCAAAAATATATTGTTCAAAAAAGTGACTTTGTGGGCTTCCTTGGTGGTGCAGTGGTTGAGTCTGCCTGCCGATGCAGGGGACACGGGTTTGTGCCCCGGTCCGGGAAGGTCCCACATGCCGCATGGAGCGGCTGGGCCTGTGAGCCATGGCCACTGGGCCTGCGCGTCCGGAGCCTGTGCTCCGCAACAGGAGAGGCCACAACAGTGAGAGGCCTGCGAACTGCAAAAAAAAAAAAAAAAAGAAAAGAAAATGTCTCAGATGAATTTTTAAAGTGTATATATGTGGGCTTTTTTTTTTTTTTTTCCAAATTACTAGTTCTCACAATTAGGTATAGCAAAATTAACTAATTTTGAAACATAATTTGCATCTGAAGAGAGCATGTGGTAGTAATTGAATCAGCAGTTTGTTACTGGAAACAGTGTCTTTGCTTAAATAGCTTTGGAGTTTATCATGACAGTAAATGACAAATATAAGAAGTATTGTGCTAGTGACAAGATTACTGGTGTTAAAAGGGAGGAAGGCCTCCTTCACTTTTGGACAAGTTAGGTGTAATAAATAAAATGCTGGGTTTTCTCAATGTAGGTTTCATAGCTGTATACACATAGCTATTAAACTCAGCAAAAGTACAAAGTTATGGCTAGCATGAAAACTAGCTCCTAAGTCTCTTTTCTCCATTCAAGCAGTTCTTATTACATGATTTTTAAATAATTGAAGGTTTTAGTTATGCAGGAGAGAATGCATTAGATTAGATGACTGTGAAAAAAGTGTGAAAACCGTGCTTGTGACTCAATACATGAATGTACGTGAATGATAATGTGTGAAAACAAATAAGAATATGAGGCTGAGTTGCTTAAATTCGTGCTTTAAATGATCGTATAATATTATCTTTGAAATATAAAAGATTTAAAAATAAAAAATTGAGGGTAAATCAGTGTTAAGTTGGACTTTACAGAGTTCTCAGTGGTTTTTTTCAGGATACATTAAGTAATAAAAACCTGCATAAATTTAGTTACAATTGGAATCTAGCTGAATAATGAATGGCAGTTAAGAAGTTTTAGTTAGAAAACTAGCAGCCTAAATGCAGGGAAAAAAAAAAAAGAAAAGAAGAGAAAATAGTCTAGGCAGCCACCGAAACTGTCCAAAACATAATGGTTTCTAAAATGTTCAATAGATAATACTAACTCTTTTTTATGAGACAAGGCAATGTAAACTAAGATGCATCTGCTGTAATTAATTACTCAGAAGCAGAAGATAATAAATAATTATTGATGTATTTCTGAAAGTGGACATAATTAACACCATTATTCATTGGCCATAAATTGTTTAATTCAATAATAATCCTAGAAGAAAACTTAGTATTATAGTCACTTTTGCATTTAAAGTTCATCATCACTATGTTGTCAGCTGAAATATATGCCTTCAAATTAAAAAAAAAAATCTGTTTTGCTTCAATTAATATTGTAAGAATATATTAACTTCTACTGAGTAGGATAATGACTTTAAGAAAGTCGATTCAGTAATTATCTCAGTTCTAGAATTTCTATTAAACATAAGCCCATTAGCTCTCCACACACCCCCTAGAAGCTCTAACTCATTGGCACTGTAATTTAAAAATTCTAAGTAGAATACTGAAATAAGGAAGAGGGAACATATGTAAAATGAGATTATAATATCAGTTCTTTTTAAAGGCATTTTAGAGCTGTCTAACAAGAAAATATGAGTTTTCTAAAAAAAAAAAGTTTTGGTGTATAATTCATATCTAGTTTTACTTGTTATCAAAAACCCTGATGTTTACTAATAAGAGCCTTATAAATATTGTGACTGGACAAATCATCTGAGTATTGAAAGCCAGTGTAGAGGAGGAAACACTTTTTTCCTTTACCCTCTTGGGTTTCCTTGGGGCCTTGCAAATCAGACTGACAAAAGAGATTAACAAGAGAAAAACAAACAGAAGCTTGTTAATGCAGGGATGATGCATACACAAGGGAGAGCTGGGTGATGAATAACTCAAAAGGGTGGTTAGAACTTGGGCTTATGTAGCATCTTAACAAAAGAACAATAAATTTGTATTCAAGTGACAAAGGAAAAGGACTTTGAGTTTCTAAAAGCAACAAATTGTGGGATAGTAAATATAATGGGGTAAATAATGGAAGATAAGGGCCAGTTAGTAAAGTTAGTTATGTAGATCCCTCTGGTGCATCTTTGGGCTGATAAAGATCTAGAGTGTTTCTGGTAATTAACTTCTGTTTTTTTTCTGTAGAGAGGAGAGGGAGGATACCTTTACAAATTTATGTCCTGCTTTTAATCACACAAAGAGGTTTTTTTGTGTCAGCTTCTTCTCAGTTGCATTCAACGCAAAATAATCCTTAGACCAAAGTGATATAATTTGAGTTGGCATATTCTGCTACCCTTCACCAGCTATGGAAGAATATTTCTGGCCTTATGGGCTCTGAGCCTTTTAATGCAGATCAGCTTAATGGATGAACCTGAGTACTTAGAGAGCCTCAGAATCTTGCTTGATTTATATTGGAAATGGTGGGGAGTCATGGTAAAAGGAACTAAAACAGATGAAAAAGGTAAAAAGGGAGGTGAGAAAAGGGCATTGGGAGTTCTGGGTTGGTTAGGTTTGGGAAGAGTTTGGGGGAATCAGGAGAGGTGAACTAAGGTATATGAGACAAGAAAAGAGAAATAAAAAAGTATTTTTGAGGGGTCTTCCCTGGTGGCACAGTGGTTGAGAATCTGCCTGCCAATGCAGGGGGCATAGGTTCGAGCCCTGGTCTGGGAAGATCCCACATGCTGCGGAGCAACTAGGCCCGTGAGCCACAATTACTGAGCCTGAGTGTCTGGAGCCTGTGCTCCACGACAAGAGAGGCCGCGATAGTGAGAGGCCCGCACACTGTGATGAAGAGTAGCCCCCACTTGCCGCAACTAGAGAAAGCCCTCTCACAGAAACGAAGACCCAACACAGCCATAAAAAAAAAAATATATATATATATATATATATATATATAGTTTTTTTTTTTGAGAATATGAATAAAATCACCTTTTTATATTTTGGAAAAACTTCAGTAAAGATTGAATTTGTTTTATCTGCTGAGCACCAGCCTTCAAGCAGATGGGCCTCAAGGCAGGTACAAGAACCTTCTACTGAGTAACAGACACATTTTTTAATTTGGGGCATCTGGTAAATTACTCAACTAAATTTTTTAAAAAATGGAGTTTCACTTTTGTTAGGTTATTGTGCAATATGTGGTTATAGATTCGATGTAAGCTATTGTGCAAGTTATACGTGGTTGAATTGTATTTCTAAAGTTCATTGAATGTTTATATCCCTCACTAATGTTCTTAGAAGTGGAAACTTTATGAGATTGAATGCTAAGCACCATTTTTCTCCCTCTGAGCAATGCAGCACATGAAAGAACTATGTATGAAAACTGTAATGTTGCTTTGGTTGTTCACTTTCTCATTACCCGTGGAAGATGGTGTTCCAGCCTTCATTTTGAATTCAGGAGTGATTGGTACATAATAGCCTAATTGGTGTCGGTTGATGAAAAACAGTGGGGTCAATGACAGTGATGTTCATAGTGGAGAGGACAGATAATTGGAAAGGAAGGAGAACATAGATCAGAGTAGTCTGTATTTTCACTCGGTTTGAGATTGTTTGAAAAAGGAGAGACTGTACAATAGATCAGCTTCGGGCACTCAAATTAGATTGTTATAGTTTTGTAGCTTGTGTTAGGACTCAAAGACACTTGAATTTCTGCACTACTGAGAGCAATGGAAGGTAACTGAAAGCTTATCTGTCTTAACTCACCTGTATCAAATGGACTAAACCTTAATATCCCCACCATTTTTTATTTTGTTTTTAAAGATTTGAAGTCACAGATGCACAGAGAGATTACATAAATTAGTTCACACAGCTGTTCAACATCAGAGCTGGGATCCAAACTCAAGCATTCTAATTTCAGAGTGAATTCTCATAACCATTATACATGTTGCCCATGAGTGGGGAAGGGAGGTATTCCCTGGGGGAGAGGCCATCTCTACTCAAACAGCCTTCTTTTCTGTTCTATATAAAGAAGGTTCCTGAAATTCTTGTCTTGAAGGGGGTGGCTGGATTGAACTAGATTTATCCTGGAAAGAAGTCAGTATGGCAATTATTCCAATAATTGTCCTGTGTTTCACATTTCTCAGAAAATAAAAAATAAAACAAAAAAATTCAACAATTTTTGCATTGGAAAACTTCTGGAGAAAATTACAGTAAGTCCCTACATATGAATGAATTCTGTTCCGAGAGTGCATTTGTAAGTCCAATTTGTTTGTAAGTCCAACAAAGTTAGCCCAGGTACCCAACTAACACAATTAGCTATATACTACTGTACTGTAATAGGTTTATAATACTTTTTACACAAATAATACATAAAAAACACACAAAAATAAAGAAAACATTTTTAATCTTACAGTACTGTATCTTGAAAAGTACAGTAGTACAGCACAACAGCTGGCATACAGGGGCTGGCATCGAGTGAGCAGGTAAGAAGAGTTACTGACTGGAGCGGGGAGAGGAGGTGGGAGATGGTAGAGCTGAAGGATTGTCAGCAATAGGAGACGGAGGGCAAGCTGCAATTTCACGTGACCTAACTTACGTGATTGGACATGCGAACACACGTTACAACTTTGAAAGTTCCCAACTTGAAGGTTCGTATGTAGGGGACTTACTGTATCCAGCCATTTTAGAGCAAATGTGCCTGTCTCAGGTAGCACTCATTTTGATGCAAGTGTGTTCTCAAACAGGCTTGATAAATATTAGGAAATAAAATAACGTCAGTGTATTCTCCTTTTGTTCTTCTGTACCTTCTCTGGGTGTTTTTATCACTGCTGTATTTTTCCTATGATGATCTGGATATGTTTTTCATGATAATCTAGTACAATAATTGTACAGCTTGGATAAAATTCCTGTTGGTAAATATCATCAACTCAGGTGAAGAAATCGCAAGCGCATTGTCAGAAACAATGTCTGACAACTCACGTGATGAAGTAACTGGCCCTCAGGCTTGGCTGTTGCAGAGCAGTATAAATGACCAGGTTCTCAGGAGCTTTCTTCTTTTGCATTGAGTGTTCATTTACTATAGGAAAACTGCAAAAAACACATTCATTAGGAAAATGTCACCTCATGTTTTTCAACTTAAAACCGAATCTGATCCATAGTGGTGTTTTGGTTGACTGTCAGTATGTTGTTATTTTTGTCATTGCTGCTTTGAAATTGAATTTGAATTCCACAGTGCTCTCTTTGGACTTGAGTTGCCACCGGCCCTATTGGTTTTCATAGTCCTACAGAGGTCCTGATTTACACAATTTTGTTATTTGTTGGCTCCACAGGCCTTTGAGTCCATGATTCTCATTTCTGTTTGTAGCTATGATTTTAGGATGACAGATCACAAGAATTCAGATATAATCTTATAAAATTGCATTATATAACATAACATGACTTCTACTTGTTAACAATAATAATATATTCCAGTGTTTTTAAATAATTTTGAAGAAAAAAAATCCCAAACCTAGTATCATCCATATTGTAGCTAATATGTGGAGAGACTGAAAATTCTATAGTTGTTAGAATAAAGATGCATATAAATCATCCACTGACCCAACCCCTTATGTTGCAGCTGAGGGAAGAAGAGTTCATGGTGGGGATGAGTTCTGAGACAGATACAGTTGAATGAAGGTTGGCAACCTCAGACTTTTGTCTTATGGAGTATGAGAGAGCATAGGGTCTGTCATAGAGAACTGAAATGCTACTTCTGATATTCAATGGCCGGGTGAAGAATACTGTGGCTCGGCAATGACTTTTGTTTTGTCACTGTTACACCTCTATAAGGTCAGGCCCACTTAAAGACAGGGCTTTTATGAATTCCTCCTTCCCATGTTCTTTCTGTTTGCATATGATTCACCCCCCAGGCACTCACACACATAGACTATAAACGAGTTTGTGCACATATATCTGCAAGAGTGCACACAGGTCTGTAGTTACAGTATTATGGCAATTGGTTTTAGGGTAATTAATGTTTGACTCTACGGTTGCAATTACAAAGTAAACCAACCCTAACTATGATAAAACCATACTCCCACCTTAACCTTTCCCACTCACAGAGCTCAGTGTACAGTATTTCTGATATAATAAACATGCATTTATCATTTCTATTGACAAACTGTTTTTTTTCCCTCAGCTTCCCATCTTTATACACATTTGCTGCTTTAAAAATAACTAGCAGCTGAGTCTTTCTAATGGCACCTGTGCAGCTGACAGGGTAACAGGGAAAGTGCCACATTTGGTGGAGATAGAAGCCCATCCTTGGATTTGTGATGCATTGACTCAGTGACCTGAATAACATGATGCCCTCTTCAGACCTGAGATGAGTGTTAGGAGGTAATTATTTTTGAAAGATTGCCAGACTGGTTTTGAACTCAGGCATTTAAGGTCAAAAATCTTCACTTCTGGTAGTCTAAGGCTTATGACAGAAGAAAAAAACAAAAAATGTGACTGATGAATTTATTCCTTAACTATGTACTGCTGTCCACTTCTTTACCACTTAAAAGCTCAGAAAGGATCAATCTGCTGAATCAACTTGAAAAAACCTCTGAAAACCTATTTTTAAAAAGTAACAACACAGATGAAAGAAATTATATCAAGTAGTTTTTTGGGATTGATTCTCACATAACATATTGCAAAGGTATTTGTGCTTCTAACACTTAAGCACCCTGAATACCCTGCATTTATGGAAATAGAAAATGAAAAAAAAGTTGTAAAGATTAATGAATTTCTTTCCTTACATTCTTTCTGACACACTGATACACTTATTAAATGATCCACTCTCTTTTCTCCATATACTGTTGTAATTGCTGATCTGAGGCAGATACATACCCTATATATACATTACTTTCAGGCAAGAAAATTATCAAACATGTTTGCCAAACTTCCAGGGCAACACTAATATGTTTTCACAACACTGGAAGGTAAGAATTTACTTGGTATTCGTTTCTTGAAATAATTTTGTTTCTGGCTTTGAATAACTCATCATTTCTGTTTGATGTACATCTCATATTCTTAAAAATATTAGATTTCTTGCTTTTCAGAATGATTATCATTTCTTTAGCCTTTTTCAGTAGACATATTTTCTGAATTTGTCTACTTTTATACCATGCATCTCAAGTAGGAGAACATTCAAGTAATTCAATTTTCTTTCATCTATACCCAAATATTGTTTAATGTTCCTCATGCTATTGTATATTCTTATACAGTATTATATAAATTCTTATAGAATGAAAGTTGTAGAGATGTGGACTTGTAATCTCTTTCACATTTACATATTAACTGTTTGTGTGTGTTTATGTGGAGCATTTTTTTTCTGACCCAACCTTTTTCACTTTTTTTTTTAAATCATGCATATAAGGAAGAGCATAAAGGACACAAATCTGAATGTTAAAGGTTGCTGAACGTTTCATGATTATAGCTGTGTAATCATTAGCAATGTTTATATATAGAATATTTCCAGCATCCCCATGATTTCCAACCCGATTTTGCATCTTACTCTTCCAGAAACTGCCTGGTTACTTGATCATAGTCTCCATGATGGCTTGTAGCTTGACTTCAGTGTCATGTCTGTACCTTTAGCACATAGCTAGAGTAAAAGAGATGTTCAAGAAAAGTGTTTTTTTTGAAAAAACAAGAAAAATTCTCTGCTTTATAATACTGAAATGAAAAAATGAATTACAGCAATATAAAGGTATGCATTTTCTCAAAGATTTCAGACTTCATTCCATTTCATAAGAGCAAAATGCCCAGTCCCTAGAACAACTACTATTGCTTGTCATCCAACAAAATAAAATCTCTTCTCAATTCAGAAAATTTATACTGGGGCAGAAAGGCAGAGAAATACCTGAGTGGACGGTTGTGCGTGCACGGGGGTGGAGGGGGTTATGTGGGGTGGAGGAGTTCAGCCCAGAGTTAACTAAGCATGTGGAGGGTGAGGAGAAGTTGACCGGCACTCTCAATCCAGAAGTTTCCTAGACTCCTACTACTCTTTCAATTCCTGTATCTTTTCAAGTAGTCTTAGCAGCTCTACCTCCTACAGTAAGTTCTAAATGTTTCTGTTTTTCTCCATCTTCACTGTCTCCGCCCTGGTCAAAGCCAACATTAATTCTCATCTGGCCAACTGCAGCTGCCTGCTGACTGATCTCACTGTGTCCTCTCTTACAACTTCCAATTCATTCTCTGATAAATTATTAATGAGTTTTCAAAGCCCCAAGTCTGATTATGCCATGCTCTTCTATTATATATAAAACATTTATATTTGTTGCTGTTATCCTTTAAAATATGCATAACCATATGTGTGTGTATACACACACACACACACACACACACACACACACACACACAAATGCATACATACTTACATTTGACTTTTCCTCACTCAACATGTTTTGAAGTCTGTTTTGATTGCTTAGGGTGACATTAAAATACAGAGCATGTATTGAATGAGCTTAACCAAACCAAGTTCATGATATTAGTCCCTTTCAGAGAGGGATGGAGAGAGGACAGTAGGACTGGAGGTGGTAGAGAAGATTTGTGGGTCATAAAAATATGGATGTATATGTATTACATTTATTATTTTTCCTTATGCATTTCAGTATTTTTCAGTGTTCTCAGTTTTTCACAAATACCCTGGGAAGTACAGTCACTTAATTGATTACATTGCTCTTAAAGACAAGACCTTTTTCATGCCCTAATATTTTTCATGATTTTGTGACCTTCTTTTACATCACTCCAGTCATGCTTGACCTCTTGCTTCCTCAAATACACCACGTTATTTCATAATTCAGGGCCTTCACATATGTGGTTTCTTTTGCTTAGAAGGTTTGGGGAGGATAGGGAATATGAGTTCTATCCTATACTGCTAATTGCAATGAAAATATGTATAGCCAATTTGCAGGACATCATACCAGGGTGTATTAAAATTATAAATTTATATATCCTCTTACCCCAAATCTGCTTCTCTGTAGCAGCCTTGCAGAAGCCTTCACACATGTACAAGTGGATTAATGTACAAGTATATTCACGAAGATTTTGATTGCAGTAGCAAAATTTAGAATTGACCAAATAAATTAAGAAATGTTATAATTATGGAATTCTATGCAGTATCCAAAAAGAATAAAATAGATCTCTGCAAACTTACATGAAAAATATCTTTAAGGAATCTTTGTTGAGTGAAAAGAAACACCACGGTTATAATTATATTACAATATCATTTAAGTAAAAGAAAAGGAAATAATAATACATAGTTATTTAAAATTTTGTATATATGAAAAGAATATAAAGTTTAAAATATGTTGGTGGTAGTGGTATGGAGGGCTGAAATGTGAGGCATGATCAGAATGACCTTTAGCTTTATTTGCAATGTTCCTGTTTTTGTAATAAGAAGGCATTAATGTATTCTATTCAGATAATTAAGAATTAGTAAAGTTCCCTATTAGCCACAGAAGAGAAATAGAGATTATTATTTTGTGAATCATTTTATCTTCAATATCCTGATTTCATACTCTTTGGTCTTTGAATCATGCCTTTGTCAACCACCATCCTAAATTACACTATTTTCCAGTAATTAATCTGCATGTTTTAGAAAACTATAATGTGATTTATTTTTTGTTATATATGTATATGTGTATATGTTTGTGTGTGTGTGTTAGCACTTACATGTATGTTAACTTGGGAACTTGAAAGCATTGAAGACTTTGTAACAGCCTCAATGGTATTATTTTAAAATATACTCTAATTGAAGTATTCAGTACAGAACTTAGAGATTTCAATCTCACTGTTTTATTTATTTTTTTTTAATTTTTGAATTTCATTTTATTTATTTTTTATACAGCAGGTTCTAATTAGTTATCTATTTTATACATATTAGTGTACACATGTCAATCCCAATCTCCCAATTCATCCCACCAACACCTCCCCCACCGCTTTCCCCCCTAGGTGTCCATGTTAGTTTTCTACATCTGTGTCTATATTTCTGCCCTGCAAACTGGTTCATCTGTACCATTTTTCTAGGTTCCACATATATGCGTTAATATATGATATTTGTTTTTCTCATCTGACTTACTTCACTCTGTATGACAGTCTCTAGATCCATCCACTTCTCTACAGATGACCCAGTTTCATTCCTTTATATGGCTGAGTAATATTCCATTGTATATATGTACCACCTCTTCTTTATCCATTCATCTGTCGATGGGCATTTAGGTTGCTTCCATGACCTGGCTATTGTAAATATTGCCACAGTGAACATTGGACTACATGTGTCTTTTTGAATTATGGTTTTCTCTCGGTATATGCCCAGTAGTGGGATTGTTGGGTCATATGGTAATTCTATTTTTAGTTCTTTAAGGAACCTCCATACTGTTCTCCATAGTGGCTGTATCAATTTCCATTCCCACCAACAGTGCAAGAGGGTTCCCTTTTCTCCATACCCTCTCCAGCATTTGTTGTTTGTAGATTTTCTGATGATGCCCATTCTAACTGGTGTGAGGTGCTACCTCATTGTAGTTTTGATTTGCATTTCTCTAATGTTTAGTGATTTTGAGCAGCTTTTCATGTGCTTCTTGGCCATCTGTATGTCTTCTTTGGAGAAATGTCTATTTAGATCTTCTGCCCATTTTTGGATTGGGTTGTTTGTTTTTTTGTTATTGAGCTGCATGAGTTGTTTATATATTTTCAAGATTAATTCTTTGTCTGTTGATTGGTTTGCAAATACTTTCTCCCATTCTGAGGGTTGTCTTTTCGTCTTGTTTATGGTTTCCCTTGCTGTGCAAAAGCTTTTAAGTTTCATTAGATCCCATTTTTTAATTTTTGTCTTTATTTCCATTTCTCTAGGAGGTGGGTCAAAAAGGATCTTGCTGTGATTTATGTCATAGAGTGTTCTGCCTATGTTTTCCTCTAAGAGTTTTATAGTGTCTGGTCTGACATTTAGGTCTCTAATCCATTTTGAGTTTATTTTTGTATATGGTGTTACGGAGTGTTCTAATTTCATTCTTTTACATGTAGCTGTCCAGTCATCCCAGCACCACTTATTGAAGAGACTGTACTTTCTCCATTGTATATCCTTGCCTCCTTTGTCATAGATTATTTGACCATAGGTGCATGGGTTTATCTCTGGGCTTTCTATCCTGTTCCATTGATCTATATTTCTGTTTTTGTGCCAGTACCATATTGTCTTGATTATTGTAGCTTTGTAGTATAGTCTGATGTAAGGGAGTCTTATTCCTCCAGCTCTGTTTTTTTCCCTCAATACTGCTTTGGCTATTTGGGGTCTTTTGTGTCGCCATACAAATTTTAAGATTTTTGTTCTAGTTCTGTAAAAAAAAAAAAATGCCACTGGTAATTTGATAGGAATTGCGTCGACTCTGTTGATTGCTATGGATAATATAGTCATTTTCACAATATTGATTCTTCCAATCCAAGAATGTGGTATATCTCTCCATCTGTTTGTGTCATCTTTGATTTTTTTCATCAGTGTCTTATAGTTTTCTGAATACAGGTTTTTTACCTCCTTAGGTAGGTTTATTCCTAGGTATTTTATTCTTTTTCTTGCAGTGGTGATGGGAGTGTTTCCTTAATTTCTCTTTCTGATCTTTCATTGTTAGTTTATAGGAATCCAAGAGATTTCTGTGCATTAATTTTGTATCCTGCAACTTTACCAAATTCATTGATTAACTCTAGTAGTTTTCTGGTGGCATCTTAGGATTCTCGATGTATAGTATCATGTCATCTGCAAACAGTGACAGTTTTACTCCTTCTTTTCCAATTTGTATTTCTTTTTCTTCTCTAATTTCCATGATAGGACTTCCAAGACTATGTTGAATAATGGCAGTGACAGTGGACATCCTTGTCTTGTGCCTAATCTTAGAGGAAATGCTTTCAGTCCTTCACCATTGAGAATGATGTTTGCTGTGGGTTTGTCATATATGGCCTTTATTATGTTGAGGTAGGTTCCCTCTATGCCCACTTTCTGGAGAGTTTTTATTATAAATTGGTATTGAATGTTTTCAGAAGCTTTTTCTGCATCTATTGAGATGATCATATGGTTTTTATTTTTCAGTATGTTAATATGGTGTATCACATTGAGTGATTTGTGTATATTGAAGAATCCTTGCATCCCTGGGATAAATCCCACTTGATCATGGTGTATGATCCTTTTAATGTGTTTTTGGATTCTGTTTGCTAGTATTTTGTTGAGGATTTGTACATCTGTATACATCAGTGATATTGGTCTGTAATTTTCTTATTTTGTAGTATCTCTGTCTGGTTTTGGTATCAGGGTGATTGTGGCCTCATAGAATGAGTTTGGGAATGTTCCTTCCTCTGCAATTCTTTGGGAAGATTTTGAGAAGGATGGGTGTTAGCTCATCTCTAAATGTTTGATAGAATTAGCCTGTGAAGCCATCTGGTCCTGGACTTTTGTTTGTTGGAAGATGTATAATCACACTTTCAATTTCAGTACTTGTGATTGGCCTGTTCATATTATCTGTTTCTTTCTGGTTCAGTCTTGGGAGGTTGTACCTTTTTAAGAATTTGTCCATTTCTTCCAGGTTGTCCATTTTATTGGCATACAGTTGCTTGGAGTAATCTCTTAGGATGCTTTGTATATCTGTGGTGTCTGTTGTAACTTCTCCTTTTTCATTTCTAATTTTATAGATTTGAGTCATCTCCCTCTTTTTCTTGATGAGTCTCACTAATGGTTGATCAATTTTGTTTATCTTCTCAAAGAACCAGCTTTTAGTTTTATTGATCTTTGCTAATGTTTTCTTTGTTTCTATTTCATTTATTTCTGCTCTGATCTTTATGATTTCTTTACTTCTGCTAACTTTGGGTTTTGTTTGTTCTTCTTTCTCTAGTTCCTTTAGGTGTAAGGTTAGATTGTTTATTTGAGATTTTTCTTTTTTCTTGGGTTAGGTTTGTATTGCTATAAACTTCCCTGTTAGGACTGCTGTTGCTGCATCCCATAGGTTTTGGATCATCATGTTTTCATTGTAATTGGTCTCTATGTATTTTTTTGATTTCCTCTTTGATTTCTTTAGTGATCTCTTTGTTATTTCATAACATGCTCTTTAGCCTCCATGTGTTTGTGTTTTTATGTTTTCTCCCCTATAATTGATTTCTAATTGCATAGCATTGTGGTCGGAAAAGATGCTTGATATAATTTCAATTTTCTAAAATTTACCAAGGCTCGATTTGTGACCCAAGATGTGATCTATCCTTGAGAATATTCCATGCACACTTGAGAAGGAAGTGTAATCCGCTGTTTTTGGATGGGATGTCATATAAATATCAATTAAATCTATATGGTCTATTGTGTCATTTAAAGCTTGTGTTTCCTTATTAATTTTTTGTCTGGATGATCTGGCCATTGGTGTAAGTGAGGTGTTAAAATCCCCCACTATTACTGTGTTACTGTCGATTTCCTCTTTTATAGCTGTTAGTAGTTCCCTTATGTATTGAGATGCTTCTATGTTGGGTACATATATATTTATAATTGTGTTATCTTATTCTTGGATTGATCCCTTGATCATTATGTTGTGACCTTCATTGTCTCTTGTCTTCATTGTGTCTTCACTGTCTCTTGTAACATTCTTTATTTTAAAGTCTATTTTATCTGACATGAGTATTGCTACTCCAGCTTTCTTTTGATTTCCATTTGCATGGAATACACTTTTCCATCCCCTCACTTTCAGTGTGTATGTGTCCCTAGATCTGAAGTGGGTCTCTTGTAGAAAGCATATATATGGGTCTTGTTTTTGTATACATTCAGCAAGCCTGTGTCTTTTGGTCGGAGCATTTAATCCATTCATGTTTAAAGTAATTACTGTTATGTATGTTCCTGTTACCATTTTCTTATTTGTTATGGGTTTGTTTTTGTAGGTCCTTTTCTTTTCTTGTGTCTCCCACTTAGAGAAGTTTCTTTAACATTTGTTGTAGAGCTAGTTTTGTGGTGCTGAATTCTCTTAGGTTTTTCTTGTCCGTAAAGGTTTTAATTTCTCCGTTGAATCTGAATAAGATCCTTGCCAGATAGAGTAAGCTTGGTTGTAGGTTCTTCCCTCTCATCACTTTAAATATATCATACATTCCCTTCTGGATGTAGAGTTTCTGCTTAGAAATCAGCTGTTTACCTTATGGGAGTTCCCTTGTATGTTATTTGTCATTTTTCCCTTGTTGCTTTCAATAATTTTTCTTTGTCTTTAATTTTTGTCAGTTTTATTACTATGTGTCTCGGCGTGTTTCTCCTTGGGTTTATCTTGCCTGGGACTCTCTGCCCTTCCTGGACTTGGGTTGCTATTTCCTTTCCCATGTTAGGGAAGTTTTTGACTATAATCTCTTCAAATATTTTCTCGGGTCCTTTTTCTCTCTCTTCTCCTTCTGGGACACCTATAATGCGAATGTTGTTGTGTTTAATGTTATCCCAGAGGTCTCTTAGGCTGTCTTCATTTCTTTTCATTCTTTTTTCTTTATTCTATTCTGTGGCCGTGAATTCCACCATTCTGTCTTGCAGATCACTTATCCGTTCTTCTGCCTCAGTTGTTCTGCTATTGATTCCTTCTAGTGTATTTTTCATTTCAGTTATTGTATTGTTCATCTCTGTTTGTCTGTCCTTTAATTCTTCTAAGTCTTTGTTAAACATTTCTTGCATCTTCTTGATCTTTGCCTCCATTGTTTTTCTGAGGTCCTGGATTATCTTCACTATCATTATTCTGAATTCTTTTTTCTGGAAGGTTGCCTATCTACACTTCATTTAATTGTTTTTCTGGGGTTTTATCTTTCTCCTTCATCTGGTACAAAGTCCTCTGCTTTTTCATTTTGTCTATCTTTCTGTGAATGTGGTTTTCCTTCCACAGGCTGCAGAATTGTAGTTCTCCTTGCTTTTGTTGTCTGCCCTCTGGTGGATAAGGCTATCTAAGTGGCTTGTGCAAACTTCCTGATGGGAGGGACTGGTCCTGGTTAGAGCTGCTCTGGTGGGCAGATCTCAGTAAAACTTTAATCCGCTTGTCTGTTGTTGGGTGGGGCTGGGTTCCCTCCCTGTTGGTTGTTTGGCCACCAGTGAAGTTCAACCCATCACTGGAGTCTACCCGGCTCTTTGGTGGGGCTAACTGTGGGCTCTGGGAGGGCTCAGACCAAGGATTACTTCCCAGTACTTCTGCTGCCAGTGTCCTTTTCCCCACCTTGAGCTGCAGCCACCCCCCACCTCTGCTGGAGACCCTTCCACACTAGCAGGTAGGTCTGGTTCTGTCTCCTATGGGTCATTGCTCCTTCCCCTGGGTCCTGATGCTCACACTACTTTGTGTGTGCTCTCCAAGAGTGGAGTCTCTGTTTCCCAGTCCTGTTGAAGTCCTGCAATCAAATCCCGCTAGCTTTCAAAGTCTGATTCTCTAGGAATTCCTCCTTCTGTTGCTTGAGCCCCCAGGCTGGGAAGCCTGACATGGGGCTCAGAACCTTCACTCCAGTGGGTGAACTTCTGTGGTATGTGTTCTCCAGTTTGTGAGTCACCCACTCAGCCATTATGGGATTTGATTTTATTGTGATTGTGACCTTCCTACCATCTCGTTTCAGCTTCTCCTTTGTATTTGGATGTAGGGTATCTTTTCTGGTGAGTTCCAGTGTCTTCCTGTTGATGATTGTTTAGCAGTTAGTTGTGATTCTGATGCTCTCGCAAGAGGGATTGAGCGCACGTCCTTCTACTCTGCCATCTTTAACCAATCTCCTCTGTCTCAATCCCACTGTTAAAGAGAATCTTTCAGATTTGTGTTCTAATATTCCAATTCATATTATTAACTAAATTATATATAACTCTAGTTTGTCATCCAGCTAAAATTAGTACGATGAGTCTCAGAGATATTAACATCTTATGTCTTACTTATATCTCTGTTATCCAGAATAGGCTCAGTGAATAACTGTACTTTTCTCTACATGTTATTATTTCCACACTGAGATTTTCCCATCTCAATATTACATAAATTGCTAAACCTATAAGATTAGTATAGAGGTAGATTTTTTAAAGTTTGTTGTAACTATATTTAAAAGAGTATATGCATTCTTGTTGATAATTAAAACTCAGATTTAGACTACTGAATCTTTATATTTTGATATGGCATTAGTGTGACATTAGTTAATCTTTTTAGAATTTCTTATGGAGAACTATTCAGTATTAATGTCAACACTTGATCAGTATAGGTTGTACAGATATAATATGGGATCTTATAAATCTAGCATCATTAATTTTTTTCATTGGAATTTGAAATAATTTTGAAATTTCAAATAGTTCAAATAAATCCTGAATGCATGCAGAAGGTAGTTGATGTCTTCTTTTGTACTGAAAATGGAATTTGACTTTAACATAAAACATTCTAAAAATAGACATCTTGCTTTCATATGATTTATTTTTTCTTTGAAGCCACCTTGCAAGTGTGTTTCTCTTTTTAGTTCATTTTATTCCAAAGGTATTATGAGAAAGTGGGCGTGGACTATCCTCTTATCTATCTGATTTGTGTATCTCAGTACACTCCACAAGTTGAGCATGAAGCAGAAGTGTTTATTTCCCCCTTCCCCCTCCAGAGGAAACTCAAAAGAATTAAAAGAAGTTATAGCAGGACAGTATGCAGTATCAGAAGGTGCAACAGGAAATTGCATTTTTTTCAGTTCTGTTAGACAGTATATGGATAATATTTGTCACAGGAATAATGTGGCTCATTTATATTGTATCTGTTCTTCTGTGGAGCTCAAAGCACTTTATGGCCACTCTCGTTAATCCTAATTTGACAGCTTTTGTCCTCATCTGATGGCCTGGGAGACTCTAGTTTTAAGGATGTCATTGTGCAGGTATTTGCAGTGTTCAGAAAACAACCAACTGTAATGTGAACAGGTGAGAAGGATTTCTTACTTTATTTATAAAGGCTTTATAGTAATAATTGTCCCAAGAAGCCAAATGCTACATGGAATTATTTGAAATATTCTGACTTCTCTTTACCTTGAGGACAGTTTTCCTTCTGAATCTGGGTGGTTAATAGGACTTTCATTCTTCTAGAAATCCAGGATTGAAACCTTAGTTCTTACTCTGTTACCTTATTGGCACGACTCTGTTTAATGGGTTGCCAAATTTTGCAGGCTCGTGTAGGCTTTTTATGTGGACCTTTACCTTTCTGCTTCCAGAGACATCTTTTTTCATGTAGGTGTTACTTCTTGTTGAGAAACCGCAATAACTTCTCACAGTTTTGACACCAGGGCCTTCATTTCAGAGTCTATAGGAAGCGGACTGTGAGTCCACTTCTGTTGCTTACCAGCTATTAAGCATTTCTAAGTTTCTGAGCTTTAGAGTCATTTCCGTAAAATGGAAATAACAGTAACCAGTTTGAAAAGTTGTATTATCATATTTAAAGTTTGGGAATGGAATGAGATAATATATTTTAAACACTGAGCTCTGTGTCTGGAAAAAATGGGATCTATGTGTGTTGTTTTTATTGTGTTCCCTTTTCCAGTTCTGTCCTTTTCTGCATAGTACTCTCAGATCAATACTTCTAAAACCTACTTTCATGCTACCAATTCTCTGTTCAGTACCCTATCCAAGAGCCCAGTACTTACTATTCCCCATACTGCTTATCTGTCATACAAGGCACAAAACAATAAGGACTCTCTCTAATTCTCACCTTAATCTACAACATACATGATGATCTCAGTTAGCCTTACCCCTCAGATGGCTCCTTACCCCTCCCTTTCACACCTTTGTTTTCCCATCATGGCCAGTTTAATCATGTTGATTCTTTTGTCTGGAGTCATCTCTCTCATTCACATTTTCCTTCTAGTTTGAAACTTGTATAAAATATCCTATCAAAGCCAGAATCATTCAAAACCTGACATAGGTAAAGAGGACAGTTCTAGTAATTGTTTTGTAGCTGAGCTCTGACATGCTGCCCACTTACCAGTCAGGGACTGATGTTAATTAAGATGGACCCAGAAGGTCCTTGATGTGTAGCTCAGCATATAATATGACATCATTGGATTGTTAGGAAGATTAAATGAAGAATCTAGAAAGAAAATTTAGGCCAAAGTGAATAGTCTTGAAGTTTGTTTAAGCGCCATTATCATGGAAAAGCTTTTAAAAGGTAACTGTACTTGGTGCTGTTTGAAGTCCTACATACAACAACTAACAGAGACATTATTCCTATCCTTAAAAACACCCTAGCTTATTAACTGGACCATTAGTGCTATACTGTGTCTCTCACTGTTTCTTTACAGCCTGTGCTGTGACTTCAAAGAAGACATTATTTAGTGAGATAACCTTTTAATACAGTAAAAAATATTACCTTAGTAAGAAAATAGGCAAATTTTTTTGGATGTGAATTTAGGCTCCACTTTGTAAAATACTTTGAGAAAATGTACATCCTAAACAATTTGATTAAATTAGATTCAAGTTATAGGACTCTTCTGTAAGAAAATTCTCATATACATAAATTCAGAGGAAGAATTAATAATAGAATATTTCTGACTTGAGTTCCATGTACACACAATTCTTGATGATCAATCTGTGGCTTATTAGCTGATGGAATTTTTTCCATGGCACATGTTTAAAAATCTCCATCTTATTCTTCCAGGTGTATCTTCTCTGAAGACACACTACCACTACAGCAAGATAATAGAGGGAAATTTTTCAAGTCATAATTCTTTGTGTGATTAATACTAAAAATAATTTAAATAATTTTTTTAAGAAAAATAATAAGTCAGGAAGAGAATTGATTGAAATCTTTCATATTACCCATTCCAAATATGAGGAACTTTTCTGTAATTACAGTGGAATCTTACCTAAAATTTAGATGTAACCATGTAAATACAAAGAAGTTCTTTCAATATAAAGATGAGAAAGATTTTTATTAAATTCATATCAGGATTATAAAATTCCATATGTTATTCTGAAACACAGTTTGGAGAGGAAACTATTAGCTTATTTAAACAATCGCTCATGAACAAGTTTAGAATCAAAATCTTAGAAATGGTAATCCTTAGACATTATATATAGGATGAGTTTAAGGCTGTAAATGAGGTGAAAAATTTCTCCGAGTCACTTTCCAATTAGAGGCAGAGTAAGGAGCAGGTTTTGGTCTCTGGAATCCAGACCATTGTCCCTTTGTTTTGTCAGTATTTGCACTTCAACAACAGAAAATACACAGGAAGCCAGGAAAAGCTGGGAAGCTCTTCATATAGATAGCTCGTTTAATCTAACATCTATATCAGAAGAACAAGGGTTACTATTTTTTTTTTCATTTTTACTATCAGAAAACATCTAAAAACTAAGTTAATCCAGAAATAATGCACTGGTTTTCTGCCTGTTCATCTAATCAGTCTCATAAAATAATGTGTTCTCATTACAATCTGGTAAGAAGAATTTTATTGTAAATTAATGGCTTCATACTTTCACAGCAACCAAAAAACAGACAAAACACATCTACATAGTTTATCTTCTATCTTTGCAAACTGTACTTTTTCTAAAATAAGAAACTTTGCAAATCATTCCAATGTTCACACCCTTCAAGTCTGAAATGGGAAATTTCTCGGGGGAATGCCTCTGAAGAGGATTGCTTTGCTTATATTACATGTAATGTGCAGATGGCCAGTTATTCCAGTTATGAATCTAGACTACTCTCCACGAAGTAAAGAACAGACTAAATATTTTGTCTGTCTGTTAGTTTGTTTTTCTTATGATACAGTTTATAGTTTATTTCCAAATGTTCATGTTCTTAGAATGCTTTAGGGAATGAAATAGTCTTGGAGTAGACAAATGATGAATACAAAAGAATAGAAATATTTAGAGTTATGTGGAATAGGGAATCAGTTCTCATGTAACCACTTATTCTTCTGAAATAAAATTAAGAAAACATTTGTCAGTATCTGAATATTACTACTGCCATTGTACATCTACATTTTTACTTAAAATGACAAATTTATAAATATAAATTCAGTGATGTAAAACCCTATGGCAAAGGAAGTCCTATTTTTTGAATAGAAAGGATCATACTACAAAAATATCTTTAGAAAACATGTTGTTAATGATGACCACCATCTACCTGAAACATAGCAATGGACTTTGAAGTGATTATATCAATGTGTTTTAAAGCTATTAAAAAACAAATTATTTATAAAAATATATTCTCATAATTCTGTAAATAATAATCAATTCAATTATAGGACATGCCAGATTTCAGCTAACAATATAATTAAATACTATGCTTATGTCCTGTATAATGACCAAAAGAAGCCTAGCACCTTGCTTAACTGCACATTAATCAAAACTTTTTAATATAATACAAACTCTTCTTTAATTAAATGTTTGCCAAGCTTAGAACAAATTCCAAGGCTGCATAACCACAGATATACAAATGACCAAGTGTATTTGTTTCAGGGGAGAGAATTATGGTAATTTAAATTAATTTTAGTTTCCTGTGGCCCAAATAATTTCACTTTACTGATATAAATCTTGAGTTTATATGTCTAAACCTAAAGGAAAATATTTTTAGTGATGGGAAAACTTTTCTAGCTTTTTCTGAGCCTGTGTCATATCTGTGATCAGTACCTTTGAATAAACTAATTGGAAAGGTAGAGCTCACATTAAATGAACAGTTATTAATATAAATTAATCAATTATTATTACCAAAGACTTTTTTTATATACTACTTTTTAAAAATACAGTTGACTCTACATAATTTGTATGCTCTTTTAAAGTCAGAATATACAGATACTGCTTTATAAATGAGTATGTTACTTTCTATTCTCTTTAATGTAAAACTAAATATGACTTTTTATAATTCATCAGCTGAAGCTAATTAAATTATTTTTATTAAAAGGTAATTAAATATTTAAGTATTATGATATTTACTAGGGAACGTGGTAGGGCGCTTTAGCTTGAGAGAGGACCAAGGAAATGAGGCGACGAGACCATCTGTCTTCATGTTTAGCATTTTGTGATTGTGCTATAAGTCATGAGTTTTAGGCTTATGAGTAGACGAAACTGAGTTACTCACTTGAATACTGATGTGATCATTCATTCAAAAAATATTCACTGTGCCCTCCCTTTTACTATGAAGTGTACTAAACCGTGGCAATAGACCAGTGAATGAGCCCTCAAGATATCTATACTATACTCTGGCCAGTGAGCAGAAAGTGAAAAGGAAATTAGAGCAGAGCCAGTTTACTAAGTGTATAAGCAAGGACTTACGGGGGGACACATATGAGGACCAAGCTTCCTAGAGTAAGCGACATCTAAGAGTTGGGTAAACTGGCATTAGCCAGCTTTTAGACCTACAATTTGTGTTAGTTTGAGAGAAGGCAAGAAATATGATGTAAACTCATGAAATAGTAATTTTCATTTTAATTATGAGAATAGCTGTCAGTAATAAAAATCCTGTATCCTTAAAAATAATTATACATGTGTGTATGTATATACATGTATGTTTGTGTATGTATGTATATATGTATACACATAGAGAGCCTGGACAAGCTCTGAGAAGACTGCGTAGCACAAAGCATATTTAAATGTATGTATTTCATTTTTAATAAAAATCAGAACAACACAGTGCTGAACTTGACTAGTTTGAAGGAAGATGGTGATATAACCAGCAGGTTATGAGACACTGAAATAATAAAGGATCAGCTGTATTTACAAGGATAACAAAATGACTAGCCAATTTAGTGTGCTGGTCATTTCAGGGAAATAACTAAATTTAGTGAGCTAAGATAAAAGTGAAAAAACATCCACGCCGAATATTTAATGGTCTGATTTCTGTCAAAGTGGCAGTCCTCTGGAGAAAGTCAGATCAAATATTCTGGGATAACATTGCTGATATCAGCTTGTTCATTTGATATTTGAGTCTTTTTCATAAAAGTGCAGCACAAAATGTATTCTTCAAATCTCTACTTTTTAAGCTCTTTGATTGCTTGGTTCTCTGGCAAATGGGAAGTATTTACACTTTAGGTTTGTCAGTCTCTTACTATAATGAATTAGAATAGCTGAAAATGTAGAAGAGAAATTCAAATCAGTTAGAGACTGTAATATTTATTCATGACTGAAATAAAGTGTTGTAAATGTAATTTTGATCTTTAAATCAACAAATTTATCTTTGAGAAAAGAGCAGAACCAAAAAGAAATGTTCTCAGTCCAATTTAAACTTGCTATTTAGTGACAGCATATGCACAGACCTGTTACCCATTTTGAAGGAGACCCTCTGAAAAAACTGCTGATTTGGAGTTTATTAATATAGTCAAAGGCTCTGTCATCTTTAATTTGGGGTAAGGTGAGCAAACATAGTCTATTATTCTTCATCCTCTTCATCACACTTTTTATATCTTCTTTGCTATGAAAATTATATCAATTATGCTACAGAAAAATATATAGTGATTTAGACCATTGCTCATCTAATGTGCACATGAGTCACCTGGGGATCTTGTTAGGCTACAGATTCTGATTCAGAAGGGCTGGGATGGGGCCTGAGATTCTGCATTTCTAATGAGTCCTGCCCCTGCTGCTTGTCCAAGAACTACACACTGAATAGGAAGGATCTGCAGGGTCCATGGTTACATCATGTAGCACTGATCTTATGTTCACACACACACACACACAGAGTCAGGTGCCGAGGGCTGAGTTACACACCTCAATTTGGAAATCGTGCTGTCCTCCCCAAAGGCGGCACATTCTCATCACTGAGCCATACAAGGCCCTTATTGTTTTATTTACCAGCACATTCTTTACCTTATCCCTCCTCTCAGTGCCTTAATTCTGAGGATCCCAGTGTCTAAGATTTCTAGTCTCTGAAGGTTTATCTTTCCTGATACTGTTTGGGTAATTGGCATTGCTTTATACACTAACATTTCAGTTGATTTTAAAAGAATTCCGTCTCGCCACACACACACACACACACACACACACACACACACACACACACACAC
>NW_020837945.1:90778921-90891967 GCF_003676395.1 Aethalodelphis obliquidens | reverse complement strand
ACACACACACACACACACACACACACACACACACACACACACACACAAAGCTGGAAGCTAACATATTTTCTTTATATGCAGATGGGCTTGAAGTGGGCATCAATGATTTGAAAAAGCATAATGAAATCCTATTACATATGTACAATAATAAACCATTTTACTTATTTTTAATCTCATTTCTTCTCGATTTCAGCCACTGTGGTTCAGGGTCTAGGCCTCTGAGCTAATGTATTATTTTTATTTCAGTCAATCGCATAATGAAGACCCTTCAGTGTTACCTTGGTTGTTCAGGTATAGTAGATGGGATGACAGTCTTCTCATAGTGAAATTATTTATAAGTTACTTTTCAAACAGTGAGTCAATTTTGGGACTCTGTATATATATCCAGTTTGCTCTTTCTACTGTATGCATGTGGCATTGTACTGAGGATTGGATTATTGAATGGGATGAATCGATTTGGATCCTTATCTAGATTACAAAGAGTTCATAAAGTGAAGAGAGAACTAGCTATCTATTAAAATAAAACTTAGTGTCAGTCTTTATAGAGCCTACACAGTGTACAAGCTATGATATAAATGCTATAATCTAAAAGTTAAAATGCTAAAATATAATGTCAAATATTTTCTGGATGGTACCGTTTGCATCAAGGTACATAATCCACCTGATTTTCAGCTCATATCTAATGGGTTCTTATAGTTTATAAATGCTTTAAAATATAACTGCATAAAAATGGTACATGTATTTGGTTTTATTCAAAGTCTCTTAATCATGTAAGAAAATGAAATTCTATCAATTCTTCAATAAATGAATTTTTTAAAAATAACTTCTGTCTATAACAGTGTTTGCGTCCTGTAAAGTCCTGCTTTTAGTATCTGCTCTTAGAAGTGAACTGTTTGTCAAATTTCCATTAAGCTGAAGGTGAAAAATTAATGAACCACTTACTTCAGATATTTCAAAATGAATGCAAGTCTACTAGTCACGCAGTACAAAAAATCAAAGATTTTGGTATGTCCAATTACTGTTTAGGGTTCACTCACATTTAACTTTTAAATGCATTGTTTCAGACGCTTAATAGGGCATTGTGGAGGAAAAAAAAAGAATAAAGTTATTGATTTTTTTATTAACTTTAACTATATCTCAAAGATAATTTTATTTATATACCTTTTTTTACCCAGACAAAGGTAATTTTAGAGCAAAGTTAATTAGTGAGTTGATTGGGATGAATGTTTTTTGTTTTTTTTTTTTTGCGGTACACGGGCCTCTCACTGCTGTGGCCTCTCCCGTTGCGGAGCACAGGCTCCGGACGCACAGGCTCAGCGGCCATGGCTCACGGGCCCAGCCGCTCCGCGGCATGTGGGATCTTCCCAGACTGGGGCACGAACCCATGTCCCTTGCATCGGCAGGCGGACTCTCAACCACTGTGCCACCAGGGAAGCCCGGGATGAATGGGTTTTGAAGGTTTTGAGAGTAGTTAGCTGGGGAGAAAGCACTAATGTTCAGCAAGCATAGAATTAATAGAATTCTAATTTTTTTTCAGTTGTACCCCTGCTCCATTTTCTAGGCATTCAGAAAACTGGTAAGACAGAGACGTTAAACTATTTTTCAAGAAATTGTTCATCCATCTTCCCTCCCTCCCTCTCTCCCTTTCCTCTCTTTTCTTTTCTTTCCTTTCTTTCTTTCTTTCTTTTCTTTCTTTCTTTGTTTTCTTTTTCTTTTCCTTCCTTCTTTCCTTCCTTCCTTCTTTCCTTCCTTCCTTCCTTCCTTCCTTCCTCCCATTAATTATGGAGCTCCTGTTATGATCCTGGCAACGTGCTGAGCATTGTGTGTCATGCAATGATGTAGAAGACTTGGTCCTTTTCTTTAAGGAGTTTAGAGGGGAAACCAAAATGTTTTTACATAGCGATAATGTTAATTAGTAACGGCAAGCACTGAAAAAAAAAAGGTGCAGATATATCACATAGAGCTGAAGGTGTCAGATAAAGTTTCTTGTGGAAAATGAGTTGGGCTTTAAAGGAAATGTATAGTTCAGACGTGAGATACATGAGAAGAGCAAGTAAAGTGGAAGGAATGGGTTACATAAAAACATGGAGGTTTAAATCACAGAATATGTAGGGGGATAGCTTAAGTTTTAGCATAAGATATATGGAGAGGAATGGTAGGAAATAATGTTGGAAATATAAGGTCTGAGATGGTGAAGGGCCTTGATTGGCAAGTTCAGTATCTGAACTGAAGAGTGGTGAAATCATGCAGCATTTAAGACGTTTCATTTTGTGTTGGCAGCATGTTAGCACCTAACATCCATGAAAACTGCAAAATAACAGACTGTACATTTCTCATAAATACTATCTCATTGTCCTGTGTACACTATAAATTTCAAAGGTAATGGCTGAGGGAGAAAATACATGCTGGGAGAACCATAGTGAGATGGCTATATCAGGACCTCCCAGCTGGCACGCTGAGTGAGGTATAATGTCTGTGCCTTGAGATATTAATCACCACGGCCCCAGGTGCATCCTGGAGAAACAGCAACTCAGGACAGCAGCTTCCTTGTGGTCTGAAAGTCCCTTTCAGTTGACCTCAGCTGGCTGCACGGCTTCTAGCATCTTCTGTGTGAACCATGCAGGGCCCGATTCACGGGTGTGCAATCTGCTCTCAAAAGCACCCACACCTGATTCATTTCCCTGCTATTGCCGTATTGAAATCCTTCCCACTGTTTGAACAAGAGGCCCCACATTGTCATTTTGCTCTGGGTCTTGCAAATTATATAGCCAGTCTCAGTACTATGACACGAAAATGGTTATGAACTACACTAGGGTCAAATGAACTATGCTATGGTCAAAATGCACAGTTGTATATCCATATAAAAAGGGCTACTAAATTATGAGACCAGCTCTGTGTTTATACGACAAAAACGATCCTAAGCTTCAATCTCATTACTTTTTCTTCAAAGCCATGACTTCTGTGACTGCCATAGGCCCAAGCTAAATACCACATTTTAGCCTTGTGGTTTTCCTGATGATAAATTAAGGAAATGCTTCTGTAACATATTTTCTCATTTATAATCTTTCTCCTGGAGCCTGTATACCAGTATTGTAGAGGTCTGCACCCCCACACAGTTCTACCAAATTAAATTCTGAGAAAACCTGTGGCAATTATTTTCCCTAATAAAGGTCTGAAAAATATAGCTCTGTATTCTCAAGCATTATTGGCTGCCTGATAGTCATTCCACTGTGTATTTCTTTTTCTGAGTCAGTATAAATATATAAACCGAATAAGCATATATTTTTTAGTTCTTTCCTTATGCAGAATTTATTCTCTCCAATCTCTTTACTCAGAGTACTTGTGTAATTTTTCTCTTGTGTTACCATAGTTGTTTCTCTCCTTATTTTCATTTAATTTTTATTTTTTCAAAGTTATAGATGAATATAAATAGATATTTCTATAAAGCTTCATTTATAAAAATGTGTCACCTTTTCTCTCCCATCCTTCCCTGTGTTTCTCTCCCCTTTGTCTGTCCCAAAGGCAAGTACTTAATTGCTTTCAACATTTTTAGTTGTTACCTACTTTTCATATTTACGTCTGTGCCTCCCAATAGCATGTTTAAGAGCTGAATACATTTTCCAGTTGTATTTATTATATTGACTTACCACTATGAAAGATAAAGATTTAATTTTCCTTCATAAGTTTCCATGTACCTTCATCCCTGACATTTGCCCTTTTCTCTTTTTTCCTAAAGAATTATATCCATTTTTGTATTAAAAAGTCATTATTTATATTACTCTGTGTGAATATTTTTCACAATGTACGATGATTGCATTTTTCTCCAGAAAATTTTTGCTCCCTTTGAAACTAATAGTTGTCTCATTTTATAGATTTCTCATTCTTCTGTATATCTCGAACCTCTTCAAATGCTAATTCTCTGATCTTACTGTGAATATGTTCTCAGAACATTAAGACGCATCTGGGATTCCCATGATTTTTGTTTTCCTGGGGACCCCCTTCCTGACGTCCTCTTCTTATCCTCACTAGGTCTGCTGCTCTTGTGCCTTTCTAGGTTTGGCCTTAGCTGAGAGCTCTGACTTAAGAATGGCAGCATAAGTTCATTTGAAGTTCTGTATGTGGTGAGATGTATTGACTGCTAAGTGTCAATGTAGGATGCCTTGAGGGAGTTATTTTATTGGTAGACTTCCAGATTTTCAGTATTTTTCTATATTCTCCATTGCCCTGGTCCTGTTTACCACAAGTGAATTATCTAGTGCCCAACCTGGAAGGAAGGATTCTGGGCACCACAAGAGTAAGGCATCTGAAGGGTCTCAGCAATCATAATACCGTCCCATTTAAAGTGTGAGTCACCCTTCCCTGTGTCTGGTGTCTCCCTGTTCAGTGTCCCACTTTCAGTCTCTGCTGGAGGGAGGGAGGACCGGGCACTGTTCATGTTGACTGGGTGAGTGAGGGGTTCGGGAGGAGAGACCCCCCGTCACAATCCAAATTTCATCAAACTCTCCTGTTTCCAGCCCCTCCATTACCCCTATTTTAATAGGTAGCTGGTGTTATCAGTTCTCAAGAGTTTCTGGGTTCTGTGGTACAAACGGCATTGCTTTTCAGCTTCCTCCCTCTGCTGGCTTAGGTTTTGGTCTCCTTGGTCTGTCATATCAGTTGACACTTATTCATCTGCTTTCATGCTTCTATCGATAGAATCTTATTGCTAATGTGTCTCCTATTCTCTTGGCCCCTGTGGGCTGATGCTTTTTATCTCTTTGTTGTCATTTCAGTGGAGAATGGAAGTAAATGCCTGTGTACGATCTGCCATAATTGACTAGGATACTTAATAGTATTTGGACTGAATTTTTATTATGAAGTATCTCAAATCATTTTTAATAAGTAGACAGAGTATAACCAAGGAATAAACAAACAAGCTGAAATAAACTTACCACTCATCATTTGAAGACGTATTACAGAAAAACCTGCTCTTCAAGTGTTTTTAACTTCTGTTTACTAAGGATTCTCTTTCTTTCTCTTTTGAATACAGATGGAAGCTTTAGACAAAACCGATCAAACCTCACCTCTCTACTAGTGCAGCCCATCTCAGCATCTCTCGTTGCAAAACTCATCTCTTCACCGAAAGATAGAATCACACACAGTGCCTGTAGCCCTCTAGAACTTCCAAATAATGGTAAAGTACTTAATGTCTTTCTGTGTGTCTTCTAGTTTTTATAACGCCCATGATCATTATTAATCTCTTTTGATTGACATTTTTTAGATTATTCTTTTTTAAAAAATATATATATATATTTTTGTTGTTGATGTGAGCATTTATTTCTCTTCTCTGGCTCTTAAAAGGACATTTTTGAAAGTAATTTTGATAAAGACTGAGAGTTGACCAAGCTGAGAGATTAAAAAAAGAAGAAAAGCATTTTGAACTGTAACAAAGAAAAGCAGCTTTACAAATAAAGCATTTTGTACATTCATGAAAATCTGCTTAACACAGCTTCTCAGTTTAAGCTTCAGCAGTCTTGTTGCCTGCCAAGATTCAGTGGATAGCAGTCAGCTATCTGGCATATGAAGTCTTTTAGTTGAAAGCATTAAAGCCTAATTCCTGCTGTTGACTAAAAAATCCCTCTGTCTTTACGCATCATTGCCCGAGAGATGCTTCTTGTACTGCAGTGCAGTTTGTCAGGCCTTGTTGGACCACATAGGATAAAACTCAACTCATTCAGCTACTGTGGTAGGGTGAAAATCAGGGGCTGTGTCTTATTTCTACCTCCAGCCTCAGCATTAGACCTCTAAAGAAGAGACTCTCTTTACATATTGTTAAATTTGTATCAAGTCGCTGTGAAAGTCAACTTGAGGGCTCTGTTTTTGTGTCCAGACCCAAAGGCTCAACTACCATGTTTTATCTCATCTGTTTTCTCCTGACAACAAAAGCATAAAAAATATGTTTTGAAAAAGCCTAAAAAAAAAAACAAAAAACACCTGAGTACATTCAGAATTGCCCTTTGTTAGAGACATAGGCTTTTCAAAGTTCTGTATCTTGAGAGCCTCAACTGATTGTTGATTGAACATAGTGGGAACTATAGAAAACAGGGTTAAGTCTATGTCCTCAAAGCAGGAAAGAAGAAGCTCTTGAGGAGATTTTTGTTTTGCTTAGTTTTTTCTGTCTTCTATTCCTGAGCCCCACAATTTTATAATGAGCTCTATTTGTTAAAATATGTAAATAACACTATAATAATAGTTCACTTGTAAGAAAAGCACTGAACATTGAAAAGACCAGATTTAAGTCCAGATTTAATTAACTGATTGATTTATTCAAGAAACATTTACAGCCCCTAATATGTTCAGCCACTGTCCTGCCCTCAGTGAGCTGACAGTCCATGTCAGCTCCATGACTGCTCATATGTCACCTCCCTGCGGGAAGCTTTCTGTGTCTGTGTCTACGGAAGGATATCTCACCTTCTAGTATCTTACGTTGTTCTGAGAATCAAATTAGGACGTTTAAGTGAGTACTTTTCTATACTGTAAAATGTAATGTTAGCAAGTATCTTCCTTATCAAATAACTAATCAATTTCCCCCAAATATGTTAAATGTCTGCATAATAAGAGCACAACGAAGCAAAATGGCATTCTCCAGCTATATCTCTCTCTGCACTAAGTTAGCAACATGTATGAAGTTTAGAGGAAAAATTCAGATATACTCTGAAACCTGTTTGTAACTCCATTGTTAAAGAAGGAACAACCTAGGCCTGCTTTCTAAGCAGTTATGTCATATCAAGTTTTCCTCATGGGTGTGGTGATTATTATTGGTTTTAGAAATTTTCAGACAGAGATATATTTCAATCAAGATATTTCACATTGTAATGGATCCTCCTTTCATCATTTTTTTACTATGGAATATTACCTTTTGATTTCCCAAATACCTACTGAGCAGTCTCAGTGAGTTATTACATTTAAACTGATCTTAAATGTAGGATAAATGACCCTTAACCCCAATGTTTTAGACAACAGTACTCATGATACGTACATCCAAGATAATTAACTTTTAAGTTTTCTGAGAAACACATAAATACGTTAGTTCCTCACTATGATCTGTATCGGGGTGGGACATGAAAAGGATACAGAATGATGTGCTATGTTTTTGAGCAATAAGAGCAACACTTGTAGTTTACAGATTTAAAAAAGTAATGTAAAGCTTATTATAATTACATCTGACTTGAATTTTATAAGTATAGTCTTGAGTTTTAATGTAGGAAAATCTTCACTCAAAAGTTTGGACAGGAGTGCATTAAAAATACGTGTGCAAATCAACTAATTATTTATCTTGCTCATTTAACCCTTTATATACACTTAAACAGAATTCTCTAGAGTCCAGACAGCAATGTGGTAGAGTTTGCCTGCCATGCTTTCTTTTTCAGCATCCATTTGCCCCTTCCCCTTTTTGAACTGTTGCCAACATTTCCTAGCAATATAGTATGAGTAGGTTTGACCATATCTTAAGTTGTAGAAGTAGATCCTGATTGGCTTGAGTCTATCAGCATATCACATCAACGGTGGGATGATGGTTGGTTCAAGGATGATGTAAGTTTGGCCAAACAGAGACATGACTCAACTTCTGGACTTTGAATAATGGCTAACTTTAACAGTAGAGCTGAACAAGAAAGCATATAGCCCTGGGATCTTTCAATAGCCTTTCTGGGATCTTGAGAGTATAATACCTGAAAATGGAACCAACACAAGGAAGGGGTAGGTGAATAATGTGGAGAGAGAGAGTGTGAGAGAGAGACTGACTCTTGTCCACATCATTTGATGCCTAAATAAAGCCTTGTCTAAAAGCCAAATCTACTGAATTAGCCATATATGTGAGGCAGTACATTTCCTTTCTTTTTCTTGTCAACTTATGTTCGATTTTCAGTTGCTTGCAAACAAAAGCTACAAAATTGATACTGTAAAACCACACTAAACAAAATAATTAAATATCTATATGCATGAAATAGACTCAGCTAAGTGAAGTGAAGAGGATGGTATTTGTAGGGCAAGTCCTGGAAGAACTAAGAAAATTGTATGAGGAATAGAAAAGGAAGCAGGAGAAAAGTTTCTTGCCCCAATATATAGAGATTTGTTGCATTGATTAGATAATTGGATATTGACGCCATTTAATTTTCCATGACTTTTGTAGGTCTTACCCATTGATTATATATTGTCAATCTTTGTCCTTGAGAGTCAATGAATACATGGAAATGTGAATTTTCAGATATCAATCTGAGCTTGTTGTTAAAAACCATGACTATAGTGAAAAAAATGAGATGAGAAAGTATAAAACCTGTTAATGTAATTTAGGGTGAAAAATATTAATGAATTGTGCTTAAAGAAATATTTTAATATGCTTGAATTGCTTTTGATAAATAGAAAAAAGTGACTTACTATGATACATAAAATTTAGTGTCATTAGTGATAAGTTTTCACATAAGTAAATTTGGATCGTATATCTTCAAATGGTTATATATATATGTAGCTATATAATGCTACTATTTCCCTATTCATAATTATATATGTTCTTTGTTCAAAATTATTTTCATCAGAGTAATATAATGTTCTCTGATAATTTTTATAATTTTCACATATTTCAAATGAATTTTGAAGATCTATATTTCTAATTTGTTAACAGCCACTTGAAAGTATGCATTATTTTCATTTTTTGAACAGAAATGTAAAAAGTATTGAACATATTATCTACAAAGTGTGGTTATTCTAAAACTTTTTTTGGCAAATAATACATACTAGCTTTTAAGGAAATATCCACTAACAAGAAATGTTAGTACAGGTTAAGTCCAGCATTGCTTTTTGTTACATATGAGACTAACCATCCTGTTCAGAGTAGACTCAGTGTTGCTGTATGTGAAAAGATCCAAGAGTACATTGTGCTATTCTGTTAAAAGAATGTCTTGAGATATACGTGTGTGTGTGTGTGTGTGTGTGTCTTAAGTAGATAATGGAGTGGTATGGATGTGATATGCTGTGGCTTGGCTTTTAGAGGCTTTGTAAAAGAGAATTCCCCAGTAGATTTTTTAAAAAGTCAGAGAATTGAAGACTTGTTTTAGCGTAGGGTGAGCTTTAATAACTTCTAGCCATCAACATGGAGGGAAATATCCAGAAGAACACAAGGAAAAATGTAATGTACTCAGATAACTTCTATATAGCATTCATGTAGATATGATGGCCACTCTTTAAAAAAAAAAAATCAGTGAGCTAGACTGCTGTAGGAAAGACTGATAGGTCTTGTGACAGATGCAAGCTAGTTGTTAGGAATCACTAAAAGGCACTGATGACACCCCAATTTTATGGCTCTTCAAGCAGCCAGTTGCACAGTGAACCTAGGAGTCTGAGCAGGAAGCCGATAACAGAGTACTCTGTAGAAGTAGAGATCAGCCTTCATGAGCTGCCAGTCTGCAGTCCTCAGACAAAAGGGAAAAAAAGCTTTAGAAATCACTTTGAAGGTCTGTTCATCAAGGGTCTTAAACAGAGTGAACACAGGTGGGAAACCTATTATCCAAAGTCCACAGAAAGTACAGTCAATTCTCTGTTTCCCGGGGAGTACAGGTTGGATTTACGGAGGGTGACACAGATGTCATTCACCAGAACTTCTCAGGTTTCCAGTTTTCTGTCTTGACGGTTTTGATTTTAGGAAATGATTCAGCTTAGATCCAGTCTAGAGTTTTGTTTGTTTGTTTGCTGGAAGACCTAGAGACAATCTGAAATACACACTCTGAAGCAAAATTACTTTAACAAGTATTTTCCAATTTTTAATGTTTCTCAGCAATTTTTTACAGTTTCTTACATTCTTACCACATCGTTTCTTAAGTATCTGTACTCTTTCCAAATTATAGAAGCTCCAACTAAATTTCGTAGTTTATGTATAAATCTATCAGAGCAATACCTTATCTTTATATTTTGAGGATCATTTTTTCATAATGGGTGACCATTGTCATTTACTATCCTAGAAACTGCCAGAGATTCCTGAATGCCTTTCTGGTTCTATATCTTGCTATTCCCTTCATGTAGCCACAATTTCTTCCTATTATTCTATTTAGTATTATCCAAATATGTCTTGCAAGTTGTAAAACCCCAGTATACTCTAAACCTCTGTGCAAGTGCCATCTCCTCCATAAAGAGCCCTTTGGAGTTCTACTCCAGTTGGAATTACCCTGACTCTCTGCTATGCTTTTGGAAGTTATATGCTATTTGGTATCGGGATATCATACTCTTCTGAGGAAGAGATAAACAACTTGGATTTTCATTAGAATGTATTCTTTCCGCTTTATTTCTGTATGATTTCAATTCTTTCAGGTTTTCTTTATAGCCCAGGATTTGATTAGTGTCCCATGAGAATTTGAAAAGAATGTGTACTGTGTAGTTGCAGGTATAGAGTTTTATATGTATCCATTTAGACCAAGTACCTTAGTCAGGTCATTCAAATATTCTGTATCTTATTTTTACTGCTAAAATCTCCTACTATAAGTATCTATTTGTTTATTTTATCTTGTAGTTCTATCAGTTTTTGATTTATATATTTTGAGATCATTTCTTAGATGTTTATAAATTCAAATATATCAAATCTTCCTGGTTAGTTGAAACACTTATCAGATGAAGTGATCTTTATAATGCATGTCTTAAATTTGATTTCACCTGATTCTAATTTAACTACATTAGCTTTTTCTTTTTCTTTTTTTGGTTAGTGTCTTTATGCTATGCCTTTTTTTTTACTTTCAACCTTTCTGTATCTTTATATTTTAACATGTCCTCTTGATAACAAATAATTTTCATTTTACCTACAATCTGATCATCTTTTAATTGGAGTATCTAATCCATTTAATGTGATTTAATGTATTTATGCTTATATTTTTTGCAAGTGACCAGACAGAAAGGGTGATGGAAAATTAAAAATCTTTCTCTTATCCAATTTGCTGATCACTTGTTGATGCCTTCCATTTGCTAAAATCAACTTGCAGCCAAGTGTAAAGGAGCCAGGTATATGTACGCCACAGAGGTGAAACTCCTGGGGCAGAGAGCTGGGTAAAGGGTGAAGATAGATCTGGATGGACAAATGGAAAATATGCAGCACAGATAGTGTTACAGATGGTTAGTCTGCTGACTAATTGGATGATTTGTGATATGTAGACTGGGTAGAAAGATGTATAAAAATGTGTTAATTTTCACTCTTTTTTTCTTTTTTTTTTTATACAGCAGGTTTTTATTAGTTATCCATTTTAAACATATTAGTGAATACATATCAATCCCAATCTCCTAATTCATCACACCACCCCCCCAACCCCCCAACGCTTCCCCCTTTGGTGTCCATACGTTGGTACTCCACATCTGAATCTCAATTTCTGCCCTGCAAACCAGTTCATCTATACCATTTTTCTAGGTTCCACATATATGCGTTAATGTACGATATTTGTTTTTCTCTTTCTGACTTACTTCACTGTGTATCACAGTCTCCAGATCCATCCACGTCTCAACAAATGACCCAATTTCATTCCTTTTTATGGCTGAGTAATATTCCATTGTATATATGTACCACCTCTTCTTTATCCATTCATCTGTCGATGGGCATTTAGGTTGCTTCCATGACCTGGCTATTGTAAATAATGCCACAGTGAACATTGGACTACATGTGTCTTTTTGAATTATGGTTTTCTCTAGGTATATGCCCAGTAGTGGGATCACTGGGTCATGTGGTAATTCTATTTTTAGTTCTTTAAGGAACCTCCATACTGTCCTCCATAGTGGCTGTATCAATTTCCATTCCCACCAACAGTGCAAGAGGGTTACCTTTTCTCCACACCTTCTCCGGCATTTGTTGTTTGTAGATTTTCTGATGATGCCCATTCTAACTGGTGTGAAGTGATACCTCATTGTAGTTTTGATTTGCATTTCTCTAATGTTTAGTGATTTTGAGCAGCTTTTCATTTGCTTCTTGGCCATCTGTATGTCTTCTTTGGAGAAATGTCTATTTAGGGCTTCTGCCCATTTTTGGATTGGGTTGTTTGTTTCTTTAATATTGAGCTGCATGAGCCGTTTATATATTTTAGAGATTAATCCTTTGTCTGTTGATTCATTTGCAAATATTTTCTCCCATTCTGAGGGTTGTCTTTTTGTCTTGTTTATGGTTTCCTTTGCTATGCAAAAGCTTTTAAGTTTCATTAGGTCCCATTTGTATATTTTTATTTTTATTTCCATTACTCTAGGAGGTGGATCAAAAAAGATCTTGCTGTGGTTTATCTCAGAGTGTTCTGCCTATGTTTTCCTCTAAGAGTTTTATAGTGTCTGGTCTTATATTTAGGTCTCTAATCCATTTTGAGTTTATTTTTGTGTCTGGTGCTAGGGAGTGTTCTAATTTCATTCTTTTACACATACCTGTCAAGTTTTACCAGCACCACTTATTGAAGAGGCTATCTTTTCTCCATTGTATATCCTTTTCTTCTTTGTCATAGATTAGGTGACCATAGGTGTGTGGGTTTATCTCTGGGCTTTCTATCCTGTTCCATTGATCTATATTTTTGTTTTTGTGCCAGTACCATACTGTCTTGATTACTGTAGCTTTGTAGTATAGTCTGAAGTCAGGAAGTCTGATTCCTCCAGTTCCGTTCTTTTCCCTCAAGACTACTTTGGCTATTCAGGATCTTTTGTGTCTCCATACAAATTTTAAGATTTTTTGTTCTAGTTCTGTAAGAAATGCCATTAGTAATTTGATAGGGCTTGCACTGAATCTGTAGATTGCTTTGGGTAGTATCACCATTTTCACAATGTTGTTTCTTCCAATCCAAGAACATGGTATATCTCTCCATCTGTTGGTATCATCTTTAATTTCTTTCATCAGTGTTTTATAGTTTTCTGCATACAGTTCTTTTGTCTCCCTAGGTAGGTTTATTGCTAGGTATTTTATTCTTTTTGTTACAATGGTAAATGGGAGTGTATCCTTAATTTCTCTTTCCGATTTTCATCATTAGTGCATAGGAATGCAAAAGATTTCTGTGCATTAATTTTGTGTCCTGCAACTTTACCAAATTCATTGATTAGCTCTAGTAGTTTTCTGGTGGCATCTTTAGGATTCTCTATGTATAGTATCATGTCATCTGCAAACAGTTACAGTTTTACTTCTTCTTTTCCAATTTGTATTCCTTTTATTTTTTTTTCTTCTCTGACTGCCGTGGCTAGGACTTCCAAAACTATGTTGAATAAGAGTGGTGAGAGTGAGCAACCTTGTCTTGTTCCTGATCTTGGAGGAAGTGCTATCAGTTTTTCACCATTGAGAATGATGTTTGCTGTGGGTTTGTCATATATGGCCTTTATTATGTTGAGGTAGGTTCCCTCTATGCCCACTTTCTGGAGAGTTTTTATCATAAATAGGTGTTGAATATTGTCAAAAGCTTTTTCTGCATCTATTAAGATGATCATATGGTTTTTATTCTTCAGTATGTTAATATGGTGTATCACATTGATTGATTTGCATATATTGAAGAATCCTTGCATCCCTGGGATAAATCCCACTTGATCATGGTGCATGATCCTTTTAATGTGTTGTTGGATTCTGTTTGCTAGTATTTTGTTGAGGATTTTTGCATCTATATGCGTCAGTGATATTGGTCTATTATTTTCTTTTCTTGTAGTATCTTTGTCTCTTTTTGGTATCAGGGTGATGGTGGCCTCATTGAACGAGTTTGGGAGTGTTCCTTCCTCTGCAGTTTTTTGGAAGATTTTGAGAAGGATGGGTGTTAGCTCTTCTCTAAATGTTTGATAGAATTCACCTGTGGAGCTTTCTGGTCCTGAACTTTTGTTTGTTGGAAGATTTTTCATCACAGTTTCAATTTCATTACTTGTGATTAGTCTGTTCATATTTTCTATTTCTTCCTGGTTCAGTCTCGGAAGGTTATACCTTTTTAAGAATTTGTCCGTTTCTTCCAGGTTGTCCATTTCATTGGCATAGAGTTGCTTGTAGTAGTCTCTTAGGATGGTTTGTATTTCTGCGGTGTCTGTTGTAACTTCTCCTTTTTCATTTCTAATTTTATTGATTTGAGTCCTCTCCCTCTTCTTCTTGATGAGTCTGGCTAATGGTTTATCAATTTTGTTTATCTTCTCAAAGAACCAGCTTTTAGTTTTATTGATCTTTGCTTTTGTTTTCTTTGTTTCTATTTCATTTATTTCTGCTCTGATCTTTATTATTTCTTTCCTTCTGCTAACTTTGGGTTTTGTTTGTTCTTCATTCTCTAGTTCCTTTAGGTATAAGGTTAGATTATTTGAGATATTTCTTGTTTCTTGATGTAAGATTGTGTTTCTATAAACTTCCCTCTTAGAACTACTTTTGCTGCATCCCATAGGTTTTGGATCATCATTTGTTCATTGTCATTTGTCTCTACATATTTTTTGTTTTCCTCTTTGATTTCTTCAGTTATCTCTTGGGTATTTAGTAACATATTGTTTAGCCTCCATATGTTTGTGTTTTTTATGTTTTTTCCCTGTAACTGATTTCTAATGTCATAGCATTGTGGTCAGAAAAGATGCTCGATATGATTTCGATTTTCTTAAATTTACTGAGGCTTGTTTTGTGACCCAAGATGTGATCTATCCTGGACAGTGTTCCATGTGCACTTGAGAAGAAAGTGTAATCTGCTGTTTTTGGATGGAATGTCCTATAAATATCAATTAAATCTCTCTTGTCTACTCTGTCATTTAAAACTTGTGTTTCCTTATTAATTTTCTGTTTGGTTGATCTGTCCATTTGTGTAAGTGAGGCGTTAACGTCCCCCACTATTATTGTGTTACTGTCGATACACTCTTATAAGGGATACAAAGAAGGTAGAAGCTATTTTTGTTCTCAGGTTCACACTCCTCAAAATATCTTCCTATTTAGATAATTTTACTAGTTTTAAAGAATAATATTTAGTTAAATTTTAAATGTTTTTTCCAAATACATGCAAGCTCCCAAGAGTACATGCACACGTGGATTTTTCTGTGTATATGTGTTCACTAAAGAGGGGTTAGCTACTATTCCCGGAAAGTATGTGGTAAAACTGACCAAGCATATGGTTTTTATTCAGAATCTCTTTGCTTGTCTCACTTTTTCAGAACCAAAGTTTTACAGTACTACAGCATATTTAGGGAATATGCATGCATATTTTTACTTTTTTTAAAATGTAATTTCTGTTATTACAAAAATGGTTACTACACATTGAGTTAGAAAAGAGATAAGCAAAAATATGAAAATAAATCAATACATTCTGTGTTAGTCATTTTAGGCTTCCATAGTAAGTTACCACAGACTGGATGCATTAGACAACAGACATTTATTTTCTCACAATTCTGGAGCTGAGAAGTGCGAGACTCAAAGTGCCAGAAAATTAGCCTTCTGGTGAGAGCTCTCTTCCTGGCTTACAGACGACTGCCTTCTCTCCAAGTCCTCACATGGCCTTTTCTCTATGTACACACAGAGAGAGTAACAGATCTCTTCTGTCTGTCCCTCTTTTTATAAGGCCACCAGTCCTATCAAATTAGAGTACCATTCTTAAGATCTCTTTTAACTTTAATTACCTTCTTAAAGGCCCTGTCTTCAAATAGAGCCAGACTGGAGTTGAGGGCTTCAACATGTGAATTTTAAGGGACACAATTCAGTCTAGAACACATTTTTTACACCCAGTAATTACTGCTTTGAACACCTTGATATAAATTCCTATAGATTTAGATATAAATGTATATATATAGCCAAAATGAGATCATACTATACATATTATTTTGAAAATAGTTTAATTATTGCCACTGTTTCATGATAGTAAACTTAATCATTTTTAATACACAGACTGTATTAAATTTTAGTAATCACTGTAGTCTTGTACAGTGGGTTTATCCAAACCAATATCCAGTTGAGGCCTAAAAATTGTATTTCTTCTAATGCAGTATGATCCTCTTTTCCTCTTTTGACACTCACTTGTCTGTGGGACCAAGTCAGTGGTCCTGCATGTGTCTTATTGTCTAGATTTGTAGGATGCTTCTTGTGATTTTTATTCAACTAATTCTTCTAATCCTTGTATTTCCTGTAAACTTGCAATTAATTCTTAAGGTTTATAATAGAAAACTCATTATGTAATTAGAGGATAAAATTTTGTAAGGACATTTTCTTGTAGCTGATGTTTTTGTCAGTATCCAGGACATGGTAGAGCATGCCCCATTGATTCAGGTGAAGTGGGGCATAGTGGACAGAGTTGGGTCTTAAGACTAGAATTACCTCCTTGCATAAGGTTAAATTCACTGGAGGATATAGTAAAATGTAATTTCTGAGAAAATTCCAGTATGGCAAGAAGAACATGGTGTCTGGGGCAGGTCTGATATCTGTTTGTATACATTGCTGTGGACATTCTAGTTATTTGCTGCCAATCCATTCTGATTGGTTAGTGTATGCTGTATCAATTGCTAAATATTTAAAATAAGAAAATAAGACCCTTAGTCTAGAACATATGATGTCCAGTCACCAGTGTTTGTTCAGAAACACCTTTGGCAATAGGGAGATCCCATGTGGAAAAATGGAGTACCCAGAAAGCTATAAAAATTATGCTGATATATAATCCAGAAATTTTATACTCAGATAGTTAGGCAAGCAGTTGGCATTTAGGAAAGATGTGAGCAGACTACAAAAGGCCAGTCATCAAAACTGTGATTCTAGAGCAGATTCCTGTCCCTGGGGTGCAATAAAATTGAAAAAATAATTCAGAGTCCCAGTCCTAGAAGTTCTATTCTGAAGTCAGGAAAGCAACAAATGCTTAATTATTGCAGCTGGGACTCAAGAATTAGCAGCAATTGTTAGTCCTCAAATCTCTCTAAAGAAGGTTGGAATTTTTCCTAGATACTGGGTAAGCTTACAGTGCAGGTGGAGATGAAGCTTTGTTAGCTATTGGGGAAGAAGATGACTGAGAATCAGTTGATCCTTCATGATAGCAACAAAAATGCAAGACAGAATTATCACTGGAACATAATTTCTGCACATGATGAAATTAAGGACTGGAGAGAAGCAGCTGCTTTTATGTCTCTTAGCTCTGACACTCCTCACCCTATTTGAATACAAATGTTCTCTGAGTGGAACACATTTTTGTCATCTTGAAATCTTTTGAACTTCACATCTAAAATTTAAAGCTTCCATTCAACTATGGAACATGAAAGACAGAAAACATTTGGTAAATGTGAGCTGGAAATGTTATCTTAAAGTAAGAATATATACACACATACACATGCACCGACTTTTCGAATAATAAACTGCATCTAAATGTTCCCCAGGGTTTTCTAATTTCAGAAGTACTTTTATTATTTCGGAATACATTCAAGCTTACAGAAAAGTTGCAAGAATAGCACAAAGAAATTTCTTCCTCAGCTACCCAAGTGTAGGCTACAGACATGATAAACAGTTGCATCTGAATTCTCCCGCAAACAGTGACATTCTCTTGCACAAACAGCAGGACCATTACAAACAGGAATTAAACTTGGATACATTTCTACCATGCACTAAGTAGCCCCCATTCACCTTTTGCCAATTGTCCCAATAATGTCCTAAATAGCAAATAGATCTAAACTAGGATCATGTGTTTCGAGTTATCAAGTCTCAAATTTCCTTCAAACTGGAACAGTTTCTAGCTTTTTTTTTTTTTTTTACTTTCTTTGTTTTACCTTTTTTTTTTTTTTTTCCCTGCGGTACGTGGGCTTATCACTGCCGTGGCCTCTCCCGTTGCGGAGCACAGGCTCAGGACGCGCAGGCTCAGCGGCCATGGCTCACGGACCCAGCCGCTCCGCGGCATGTGGGATCCTCCCGGACCGGGGCACGAACCTGCGTCCCCTGCATCAGCAGGCGGACTCCCAACCACCGTGCCACAAGGGAAGCCCTGCTTCATCCTTTTAAAACTTACATGCCAGTTATCTTCAGAATGTTCCACAGTTTGGGTTTACCTGATGTTTCTCATGAATAAATTCAGGCTCTGAACCCTTGGCAGCAGTATTATGGAAGTGAGACTGTTTTCTGATTGCTAATATTAATTTGTTCCATTACTGGTAAAGCTAACTTTGACCACCTGATTAAGGTGGTGTCCACCAGACCTCATTAAAGTTACTCTCTATCCTTTTTTTTATAATCAATAGCATTTGAAGTTATGCAAACATCTTACCCCCACCGTTTCTACCTTCACCCAGTAGTTTCAATGTTCACTGATGTTTTTTTTGCTCAAGTAATTATTTCCAAGATGATGCCAATGGTGACCTTCTAAGTCCATCATCCTCTCTACTTTTATTAATCGGCATTCTGCTGTAAAGAAGAATTTTCTTTTTCTTGTTTGTTTGTATGTTTCTTTACTTATAAATACAGTATCAATGTATTACATAATGAAGATTTATATTCCTAATTTATTCAATGGATTATTATTCAATCCTATTTTTATTTTGATACTCAAGTTTTCCTAGGTCAGCCAGTAACAGCAATTTCTACCTGGATTCTGTGTCCTTTGATGTTTCCTCAGAATTCTTTGTGTATTTCCTTGGTTTTTGACACAGCAAGGTGTACCAAATCATGTTGTATTTCCCCACCCCAACCCTGTTACCAGCTTTTTCCTAAATGATCCCTAGTTCCTTTGTGTGGAGAGTGCTGTCTAGAAAACAAGATGTGGATTCTAGATGTGCTCATTGCTATTGGAGTGTTGCTTTTTTCAGTACCTCTTAGTAAACAAAGATAGGAAAATATATATTTTGATATTATATTTTGATATAAATATGTATGAATATATATATATACACACACATAGATTTACATCTGTATCTATCTCTCTATCTGAAAAACCATCAGTACATATCAATACCTAGTGTTTTTCTCCTTTCATGTTTGTAAATCCCATCTCTGAGAGTGAGAAATCTGCTTCTCATTATTCTGAATATATATACTTGAGTAATCAGTTCCCTTGAGTGTATACAGTTGATGCCTTTCCTTCTTCCTCTACAAGAATGCCTTTCCCACTCCATTATGGCTCTGACAACGAAGCCAGGCACTGTCACACATGGACTATTTACCCTATATCAAGTGCTTTCCCTATTCCCCACCTGAAATGCACCCCACTCAGGCTCCCACACTGTGTGTTGTTCAGCTCTTAAATGGGGATAACCTTAGTCAGCTTTAATGACTTCTCTCATTACACTATTCCCCCTGACAGTTGCTTTCCTTTCCATATTCAGACTTACATACACACAGACATACACAATATCCTCCTCATGCTTGGGCCCTGATACCCTGTGCTAAACTACCCCAATCCATTTGGATGCCTTCCTTTCCTCACATGGTCCTCAAGTCTTCAACCCCTTGCTCTGGGCCACAGTGGCATCATCTTCTACTGCCACTGTCAGAGGTGCTAACCTTGGACAACCCATGTAATGGCTTTAGGACTGATTCACTCATGAAGAGAAAGGAAGGGAAGAGGAAGAAGAAGAAAACATACATTGTTTATGAGTACATGAATGTTTAATTCACATAAATATTCTTGAGCAGTATATTTCTTTCTTAGTTTTTTCTTTACATTTAGGAGTCTGTAGTTAATATTTATCCATGTTGTCAAAGGTACATTTACTTCATTTCTTCTAAGTGCTATAGAATATTTAAAGAGTAGCTTTACTCTATTTGATACATCCATTACTCCAAGGATGGATGCCTAGATTGCCCTCACTTCCTTGTTGCCAAACATTCTAGGTTCAAATTTCCTCTTGCTATTTTTTATTTCTTTAACAACATTAATTTATGACCTTCTTGTATTATGTTGTTTTTGACATGCTTGGTACCAATCTGATTCTTGTTTTTTCTGTAAGCGGTCTACTTTTTGACTTGGGGAACTTTTAGTATTTTTTTCTTTGTCTTTCATGCCTTTAAATTTTGTGCTAAAGTATGTAGATGCTTCTCCTCTTCTCTGGAAAGATAATAATAAAAATAAATATTTTCTTCAACTATTTTCTCTCCTCCATTTGTTTTTCCTCCTTCTGGTGTTCTTTCTAGAACTCCCATTTCTATTCATTGTATCTTTTACTTGTATGTTTATATTTTATGTTTTCATTCCTTTCTGTGGTTTCTTGGAAAAAATTCTGAATCTAATCTTCTGTATCTTGAATTTATTTTTCATTTATATCTATCTATTCCTTACCATCTCTCTCTACTCTCCCTACCTATTGGTATATTTCTTTCAATTATTCTATTTTTCATACCTCTTATTTCCTCTTTTTAAAAAAATGTTTTCAGGCTGTTTCTTATTACGAATGCAGTCCCTTTTCTTTTAGCGAGTTTAGTTATAATGCGTATTTTTAAATTAATGTATTGTGTGTTTTAATATGTTTACTTTTAGTATTATATGTGTTCATTGTGTTAACTTTCGTTTATGAGAGTGTGGATCTCAGATATCTAGATACTTTAGCTTGGGAGTTCATGTTGCCCTGGAGGAATTAGCCATCTTCTTGTGACTTATAGGAGGGCAGACCTGATGTCAGGCCCCAGTTTATATCTTCATGGGTTTGTATAATAAGAGAGAGTCATTGTGTTCCAGTTACAATGAAACTATTCTAAACCACCATCATTTTCTGCTGGTTCACCAGGAAGCCCCAGTTTTCAGAGATTTGATGTTATAAGGAGAAGAAAATCCCCTTAAGGTTTTAATTTCACCATCCCTGGGATTTGGAAAAGAGAAATAAATGCCCAGAGTTCAGGTTTGCTTAAGCGTCTTTATGACCAGTGTTTCACCCCAACTGACACAGGCAGGACTTCCTAACCCAACTTATTTATTTTATTTATTTTTTAACTTTAATAACATATTTTATTTAATTCAGTGTATCCAAAATATTATCAATATATTGTCATCAGTATGCAAACATAGTAATGAAATAGTTTACATTCTTTTTTCATTCTAAGTCTTCAAAATCCAGTGTGTATTTTACATTTATAGTACATCTCAATTAAAACTACACACATTAAAAAAAAATTTTTTTTGCAGGTTTTGTGCTTTTAATAGATTGTACTTTATAGACAGAGGTCTTTCAGAACTAAGCCACTGTTCATTAGGTCAAACAATTTTAGCTTTTAAACCTTTTCGTTTAAATGTGACTTATAGGGACTTCCTTGGTGGCGCAGTGGTTAGGAGTCTGCCTGCCAGTGCAGGGGACACAGGTTCGATCCCTGGTCCAGGAAGATCCCATATGCTGCAGAGCAGCTAAGCCCATGCGCCACAACTACTGACCCTGCACTCTAGAGCCTGTGTGCCTAGAGCCTGCCACCACAATGAGAAACCCGTACACCACAATGAAGAGTAGCCCCCACTCACTGCAATTAGAGAAAGCCTGTGTGCAGCAACAAAGACCCAATGGAGCCAAAAAATTTTTTAAATAAATAAATTTATTAAATGTGACTTATATTCAGAAAACAACACAAATCATAATTGTAGAGCCCACTTACTTTTCACAGTTGAGCACACTTATGTAACCAGCACCCAGATCAAGAAACAATACAACAAGCACACCTAGGAGTCCCCCACCAGTTACACCCCCAGGTAACAAGTATAGTTATTTTAAAGTCCTTGTCTGCTAATTCCAATATCTCAGTCACCTATGGATCTACTTTCATCATCTATATTTTCTTTGCTTATCACTTATATGATCTTGCCTTTTCCACATATCCTAATTTTCTTTTCATGGAAAGTCATTTTATTTTAAATATAGCGGTGTTGTAAATGTCAATCCCAAACTCTCAATCTATCCCTCCCCCTCTCCAACCCTTCCACTCTTGTAACCATAAGTTCATTCTCTAAGTCTGTGAGTCTGTTTCTGTTTTGTAAATAAGTTCATTTGTATCATATTTTTTTAGATTCCACATATAAGTGATATCATACATTTGTCTTTCTCTGTCTGACATACTTCACTTAGTATGATAATCTCCAGGTCCATCCATGTCACTGCAAATGGCATTATTTCATTCTTTTTAATGGCTGAATAATATTCCATTGTATATATGTACCACGTCTTCTTTATCCATTCATCTGTTGATGCACATTTAAGTTGCTTCCATGTCTTCGCTATTGTAAACAGTGCTGCAATGAACATTGGGGTACATGTATCCTTTTGAACTGTGTTTTTCTCCTGACATATGCCCAAGAGTGGGATTGCTGGCACATATGGCAACTCTAGTTTTAGTTTTTTAAGGAACATCCATACTGTTCTCCATAGTGGCTGTGCCAATTTCCATTCCCACCAACAGTATAGGAGGGTTCCCTTTTCTCCACACCCTCTCTGACATTTTTTGTTTGCAGATTTTTTGATGATGGCCATTCTGACTGGTGTGAGGTGATATCTTATTGTAGTTTTGATTTGAATTTCTCTAATAATTAGCAATGTTGAACATCTTTTCACGTGCCTTTTGGCTATCTGTATATTTTCTTTGGAGAAATGTCTTTACCTAACCCAATTTATGTTTAAGTTATTAATCTCTCTTTTTAAATATGTTACCATAAATATACATTTTACCTAAGTTCAATCATTATATATATCTGTATATTTGTATTCTGTTCTTTTCACTTCTAGTGTACCCATGTTTCTACATATTAACTTATATTTTAACAGCCACACATTTTATTGCAATTTTCTAAGTAATTTTCCTGTTTGGGAAATCTATGTTGTTTTCTGTAATTGCTACTATAATTGTACTGCAAAGAGTACAATTATTCTTGTAGAATAAATTCCAAAGTGCAAGATTGCTAATATTATTGCTATGAAGAATAATATTACTTTACCTGTGGGTTGTTTAAATTAGCAATGCCAACAGCAACATGAATGTGAAAGTTTATCCAAGATTTTACTGATATTTATTATTAAAATAGAAAGTGTGATCATAGTGCTGCTTTTAGTGACGGAAAACAGGCTCTATGTGCATTTGTTTTCAGACATGGGTATGGAATACTATGAAGCAACATGTATTAGGATCAACATCATGTGTGGGGATGTAAATAAATAGATTAAAGGCTGCTTTTTGCTATGTTGCATGCCATTATTTGGACCTGGTCTTGGCCCTGTGACACATAAGGAAGTCCTTCTGTCAGTTGAAAAGAACCAGTGTAATCATAATTTCCTTGCAAAAAAGGTTGTGTTCAACTTTCTCAGACCTCTGTGTTTCTTTTAAATAAAACTCTTAGACTTAAGGCTGTAGAAGAGGGCAGGTAAAATAATTTGAAATCTGTTCATGCAAATGTCTAGGAACTCTGTATGAGCCATAAGAAAAAAATGTCTTTAAAAGCATCTGTCAAAAAAGAAAGTAAAATGTCCAGAAGGAAACATGAAGACAGAATGAAAAATCAGAGAAATAAGCAGAAGAGTTGACCCTCTGGTCACCTAGTTTTGGGAGGTCATGGATCCCAGTGAATTAGGTAAATTAGAGTGGGAATATAGAACTCACAGGGGGACAAAAGACATGGTTATGAGCCTATAGGGAGAAAGGAGTTGTAACTAACATCTATATAAACCAGGATCATGGAGTTGAAGTAGAAAAACTAAAGAAATCCACCCACTGGTGGAGAAAAGCTTTCTTCTGCCTGAGCTCTGGATAAAAAATTTAAAAAAAATCTTTTTTAATGTCTCTAGAAATAAAAAATCCTGGCTCAGAATTTTCATTAACATTGTAGTATAGAAACATCAAGCCAAAAAATTAGCATGAAAATTGTGCCCAAGCCAGAAATGCCCCTGGGATGCCTGACAAAAGCAAATGCAATGCTGGGAAAATAAGTGTTGGAGAAATACTAAGCAAAAGAAAGATAGGATAATTATATTAATGGGGGGGGGAGACTTTAGGGAGAAAAATTGGGATAGAAACAATATAAAGAATAATTGTTCTATATAATCTATATAGAAATCAGGAAGTTGTAGCAATTCCAAACTTGCATACATGTAACTAAGTAGTCTAAAAATATACAAGGAAAAATATACTATTGCCAAGATAAATTGATAAATTAGAGTCAAATGGGAAACTTTAACATGTCTCAATAATTAACAGAGAGAATATGTAGAACAGTTAATAAAGTTATAGCCACACAGTTTTCAAGCTTGATTTACTGGACCTATATATGAAATGCTACATCCCTGTAATAGGAAATACACATTCTTTATATGGAACATACACAAAAATGTTTATTCTCTATTTATCAGATGTAATAGGCTACAGGGTCACAAAACTCACCTAAAATCAAAGTATCAGTAGTATATAGACCTTGCTCTCAGTTCATAATTAAATTAAGCTAGGTATCAATATTAAAACAGTAACTCACACCTTATATTTGAATATTTTAAAAATTCTTTGAACTAATATATTTATTATAGAAATAATTATCATAGAAATTTAAAATGCTAGAATTTGTAAGATAATAACACCATATATCAAAATTAGGGTGCTTCACCACAATAGAAAATCTGTAGCCTTAAAGACATGTATAAAGATTAAAAAGTAATGAGCTAAGCGTTTTAACTTAAAAATTTAGGTTAAAAAACCCCAGAGAATATATTCAGGCAAAATTTAACAAAGATACTAATAAGCATAGAATATAATATTGGAGCAAAAAATAAAGAAAAAAATATTGAGGATCCACAAATCCTAAAACTGGTTTTCTGAAAATTCTAAAAAAATTAGCTAAACTCTGGTAAAACTGATGAAGGGAAACAAAAAAGACAGAAGTAAATTGATCTTAGAAATAGGAAAGGAAACAAAATTATAGTTAAATGACAGTATTTTTTCTGAAGCATTAGAATAAAGCAAACAGCTAAATGCATTTAAAAGAAATAAACATGTAAAAATCTGAATTTACTTATATTCGTTAATAATTTGAAAATATTAAGTGAAATAAAATGAAAATATACATTGAGTGAAAAAGTACTCCTCCCTGCAACACACACGAAAAATACCAGGATGAAATAGTTTTATATACGAACACTAACTCTCCTTTGTAAAATGGATAATGTCTGTGCTACATAAACTCTTACAGAATCAAGGAAAAGAAGCAAAGATCACTAAACATTTATGAGGTTATATAATCCACATATCAAAATAAGACAAGAAAAAATTGAGAAGTATAATTATCAATAAGCCACTTATAAATATATATGCATATATCCTGAAAATATTAGTAACCAAAGACAGAAAATATATCATGACCAAGAAGGGCTTATTCCAGGAATACATGCATTTTTTAACATTGTAAAGTGAAAAGCCTTGCAATTATCTCAAAAGTTGATTCAACATCTGTTTATGCTAAAATCTATTAGCAAAGGAAGAGCAAAAGTGATCTTCCTTATAAAAGGAATTTCCCAGACACCTACAGCAAACTACGTAAAAAACCCACAGTTGTAGAAACATTTTATAGAAGTGAAGAACACAAGGAAAGGACAAAGGAATGCTGCTTTTACTACCTCCATTTCACAGTGCACTGGCAGTCCTATACAAAATGATGAGAGCAGTAGATAAAAGCTTTACAGTTTTAAAAGGAATAAGCAAAACTATTTTTTGGTATATATCTACAGTGAAATTAACAAAAATAAAAACCCTATAGATTAACCATTAAAACCTATAGGAGATTAACAAGAAGGTTTGTTATAAGACTAATATATGAAATTAAATAGCATGCTTATACACAGTAAAATAATTATAAATGCTATATTTTGTTAACATAGCAGGAAAACCTTAAAAATAAATTTAATAATAGTTGTGCAAACCTTTTATAAAGAAAAATATAAAACTTCATAAAAGACATAAAATCAACTGAAATAAATTGAGAGGCATACCATATTCATAGAAAAAATGCATGATTTTCTCAAATGGTTCCATTAATTTAATACAATCCTAATGAAATCCTGAAATGTCTTTCCATGGCACATGACGAACTAATATAAAAGTTTATATGAAAGTAGTGGTCCATAAATCCCCCGACATTGAATAATAATTAAAAGAGACGATGACAATGATGTTGGTGGTGGTGGTGGTAGGGGACCCATTACTTCAGTCATGATAAAGTTATGTTAATTAAAACAGTATGACACTGGTTAAAATGAAATGCAGTAACAAGGATAACAGCTTCATTAATGCTTCACAGAGAAAAAGAGATCCAATGAGAATTAGTACATGTGTGTGCAAATGGAAATATAAATTGTAAGGCACTATATTAATATAAGATAATATTTCAAGGAGTTTACCTTACATTTGTACATATTATAAGGTTTTCTCATTGCTGAATTTGAAAAAAAAATTAATATTGAATCTTAGATACAGCTGAAGAATCTTCTCTGGTTTTCTAACTCAAAAATAAGATGAAAATATTAAAAACAACAACTATAAGTTCATGACTGCCTCATCTAAAGTTCATTTATCTGGACAATTTGGAACAAACCTAGAACAGGGGATTAATGACTAAAAACAAACATATGATTTCAAGTGTATCACATTCTGGAAAAGGCAAAACTGTAGAGACATTTCAAAGATCAGTGGTTGCCACGGGCTCAAGAGGAAAGGAGAGAGGAAAGTATAAGCAGGTATAGCACAGGAAATTTTTAGGGCAATGAAACTATTCTATATGATACTATAATTGTGGATACATGCCATTATGCTTAGGTCAAAACCCATAGAGTGTACAATACAAAGAGTGACCCTTAATATAAATTATGGACTTAATGTATTAATATTGTCTCATTAATGGTAACAGATATTGATCATGCTAATGTAAGATATTAATAATAGGGGCAGGGGAGAGAGGGTATTTGGGAACTCTGTGTTTTCTGCTCAGTTTTTCTGTATTTTGAAACTGCTCTAAAAAACCTCACAAAGTATAGTACTTAAAAAATATTGAACAGAAATGCATAGCACGTAAATTAGAACTGCAATACTCAGATTACAATATTCACAATACACAATAAGCAGATTTCCTTTTCTCCTATATGAGGCACTCAGGTGTTCTCTTGAGGTCTCTTTATTCTTGTTTAGTTATAATTTTTTCAGTGTACTGACTTTCTATTTAAATTGTTAGTAGGGCACATTCAAAGAAAGAAGCAACTTATTTATCATAACAGTTTTCATATAGCAGTAAGAAGTGACATTTGAAGGCCCATCAGTATAGCATGTCTACTTTGCATTGCTTGCTTTCTAATTGCCACCCTCTCCCCAACAGTACCACTTGGCTGCCCTTGGACCTCTCCTAGAGAAACCACCTTCCCACCCCCACCCCCAGCCCCCAGACTTCCCAAGATCCATCAAATACAGGATTAACACATGTCATCACCAAAGACCTTCAAAGACCACTTCAGGGCTGTGACTGAAGTCCTTTCTGATTGGTGTCTTTGCCTTATTTGTTGTCAAAATTTTTGAATATCGAGCATGAATAGAAGAACTCAAAGAGGCAGGGCAGGTGGCAGAGATTTAGTAGAGAGGTGAGAAACCTACAAACACAGGTAGAAATGAAAACCCCAAGATTTGAAAATAAGTGTAGCTTTAAGAATCTGTATTCTTTTAATTTGTGTAATGCTTTATAGTTTTCAATGTGATAATGTAATAATGAATCATACAAAAAAAGTTAAATCATCTTCACATGCTATTTTTCTGAAGCTAGACAAGTACTTAAAATTCTTTGAAAATATTTTTATCTGATTTTTTTCATTTTTAAAAATATGAGTTGTCCACATCTCCTTGAGGTCTTGTTGTGTGTGCTTTCCTGTTGAACGCCACTGCAGTTTTTAATGTGAAATTTAGAATTGCCTATTTATGGTTCTGAAGTTCTATGAGGCTAGCAATTGTATCTTAGTCATCATTATATAACAAGCACCTAAAATAATGTCTACACAAAGTTTCAAATACATATTTGCCGAAAAATGTAACGTTGGTTATCTAGAAAAATTCAGTTGTTTGGAATTATTTGTCTGATCATATTGGATAAATAAATTTGAATGCTTTAAGAAAAAAAAACCCAGCAGAATATAGAGAAATAAGTATCTTTTAATTTTCTTTTCCCCCCCAGAGGAAAGAATTGTCAGCATGCAAATTCAGACAGTCACAAAATTTGAAACAGTTACTAATGTTGTTGGATATTTAAAGGGCTCGAGATCTCCAGGTAAGTAGACCCAAATATTTATAATCTACACTTTATATGAAATATCACAAGAAAATGCTCTGTATCAATTTAATAGCATAGTTAAATGTCCTACTTTAGATGTAATTACAAGTTTATACCACTCTAAACGGTGGTATATAAAACCAAGAAGCAAGTCTTTATTCTTTCTTACCACATCCCTTCAAAGATAAATCATAGTAGAGAGTGTAAGAGGGAAACAAAACAAAACGGAGAAAACAGAGTTTAGATTTGTTAAATTGGCATGTACCTGTGAGTAAAAGCTATAGAAACCAATGTTTTCTTTTTCTTTTATTCACTGTAACACCATTGAAGATTTTATTTATATCAAGAAAAGACTTTTTTAAAAAGGAAATATTTTAGTTTTAATTATGTGTTTTTAAAAAAAATAAAAATTTTGGTTTTCAAATCTTTCATTGTTAGTCTGTGTCCCATCTCTGACCCTTGGTCCACTGACAATTCTGCCTGATGTTTGCATGGCTTAGGTTTTGAAGGTGCTTATGAAAAGGATCACCTGGTTACATTTTAAATAGTTTTATACCTTGTTATGGGATGCTTATGGAATCTTCAGATGATACTATATAGGCTAAAAAAGTGAAAATAACTGACAAATATATTAACAAATTAACAACACTTCTGAACATATTGTGAGGTTGAATGACATATTACTGTCTGCTGTGCTTGTTTTACATGGTAGAACGCAGTAGTCTTTTAGTACATTTGTGTCATTGCTATTGATTTGGTTGGGATATTTACTGAAGTCATCCTTGGAGCATAATTCTTCTCCATGATCTTAGTCAAACTGACTCCATAATTGCTAACCCAGGAAATTCTGAGATCAAGTTTTACATTCCCATCAAGTTTCCTGCCTGCCAACTCTTTAAAAATTCACGGACATCTTCTCTCTGGTTTCCTTACAGTAGCAACCTCTGATGAACAACCTCTGATCATAATATCTTTAAATACAAGATATAAATGAATTTGGAAATTGTTACTATTGCATTTCAACCATTTCAACAAATTTATATCATAAGGATCTCTAATTGAAGCATTAGAAATATTTATCATCATTGCTACATTCGCTAGTTATTTTTGGAAAACCAAACTGTACAAAATTATACTCACTATAGGATAAAAAAAAAAAAAACTTATTGAATTCAATGTAGAAAAAAAAACCCAAATTTAAAAAATCAATTTACTAGTAGTATTCCTAGGTGTATAATATGTAAAGCTTCTCAATTTTATTTATTTGAATTCTACACAAAAATATTGGCTGTTCATTCACATACTTTTCTTATTTAATGACTCTGAAAATTAGAAATAACCATCAGTTAGTATTAAGGTTTTTATATATGGTTTATCCAGAATACAGACAATTCCAAACAGAATTTTTATACATATCTGGGAGATGAGTGAATCAATTCAACATTGCAGGCACACTGTGTATACCATTAATTAAGTTTTGATAAATTGTTGACAGATCAAATTCATTGTTGGTTCCAATATCAGTGTGGAAAACTAAAATAATTTCACACAGTTATGTTTCCAGTAAAGTAGTGTTTTGATGCCATGAAGTCAAGGTGTGATTCATTCATTCCATACATGTGTAGTACTTATTATATGTCAGATGTTATTCAAAGTGCCTTACAAATAGTAACTAACTTAAAACTCAAAAAAACTGAATGATGTATGTACTATTTTTATTCCCATTTTATGGTTGAAGAATTTAAGGCATGAGAGCCTAAATAAGCTTTCTAAGGTCATACAACTAGTAAGATGAATGGCCTGGATTCAAACCCAAGCAGAAAGGCTTTAAACTCTGTACACTTAACCATCAAGTTATGGGACATCTCCTAAGGAAATGACACTTAATGAAGAAAAATATTTTTACACAGATTTTAGGGCTACTTGATAAAGTAAATTTAGCTGTGTACCAACAACATTCACTGGCAAAATCAGAGGAAACTCTGGAGGTACATTTTTAGTCTACCTTATTACTAACAATTGTCAGCAATATACATTATTCAGAAGCCATCAATGTGTCATGGAGATCTTTCTAGTAGTGTATCTAATGGATTTTGTATGATGATGTGAAATAAAATATGCAAAAAAGAAAAAGTATTTGGATGACTTTTGATGATGATTTATTTTTTCCATCAGAAAAAGGAGAGGGTCTAAAACTCTAAGTTGGAAGTGAAAACTGATTCCCTAAATACTTCATTTATTGCAAAGTCCATACATGACTACCACATTTTTAATACTTACAGCTACTGAATAACTGTTCCCTCAAATGTATGAATAGTTCATTAATACTTACTGAGCATATACACATTGTTTATAGGGCACTTCCCACTATGATTCTGGCAAAATGTTAGATAAGGGTTTCATTGTGGCATATTTGTATACTTCATTAATTAATATGCATCTTGAGAAGACAGTAATATGGATCTAAGCTTTGGATTCATAATTGAGTTCAGCAGCTGCCTCTGCTTTGATATACACACGTGTGAGTCAAGGCAGTGGGGGAAAAATGTTAGTTTTAATTATCAGAACAATTTTGCATAATTATTGCTCGGTTGTGCAATAGGATCATGTAAATGTCATTAAATTTATTGTTAAGATGTATATTGTATTATAATGGCTCTTGTTGTCTTCTATTTGCAGACCGTTATATCATAGTTGGCAGCCATCATCATACCGCATACAGTTATAATGGACAAGAATGGGCCAGCAGCACTGCCGTCATCACAGCTTTTATCCAGGCCTTGATGTCAAGAGTCAAGAGAGGGTGGAGACCAGACCGCACTATTGTTTTCTGTTCATGGGGTGGAACAGCTTTTGGAAATATTGGCTCCTATGAATGGGGAGAGGTAAACGTGCATAAATTACTATGCCTTGCTCTCAAAATTGCGCAGTCACTCTCTCGCTCTCACTCTCGCTCTTGCTCTGGACTAAAGTAGACAAAGTCAAATTGATAAAGCCATAAACAAGAATGTGCGTCTCAACCAGGGTGTGCAGTATGCTCATTTGCTGAGATCACTTCTAAGAATGCTAGGGAATTAGAGTTAGACCACAGTGATTTGTGTATGATCTACAGGTATCTTCTTATTGCTACCAGACCTACACACTGTTACACCCACAGTGGTGTTTACCTGGTTATTGTGTTTCTTCTTAGGTTGACAGGCACTGGACAAGAAAGGGTCAAGTGATACATACCATTACCTTTTTTTTTTTTTAATTTTCTAGCAATTTTCTGGAATTAGGAAACAATCTTGTATGTAAAATGTTTATTAACTTAGCATTATACCTTACCTAAACAATATAGGGATTGGACTCAAAATAGCAGTTTCCTTCCTTCTACCCTTGTTTTCTCCCTCCCTTCAATCCTTCCTCCCTCTATTCTTACACCCCTACCTCCCTGCTCCTTCTTTTCTACCTATATCTCTACCTATCCACTTATCTAACTACCTTAGGAAGCCTTTGTTCAAATGAAATCTTGTGTGCAATGGATCACAGTTAGAATACAACTGGAGTACATTTTCAAATATTTCTGATATGTTTGTGTCTCACAAATGCACTGTGTTTTTAATGGGATATGACAACTTTGGATTGATGCCACATTAACAACAATAAAAACATCATAAAACTCTTAGATATTCTATTTATTTTATGACTTTATAAAAAGAAGTTTAATGGAAATATGTAGGAAAAAAACCTACACAACTTTAGCTAGGAAAATAAAACCATTTGATATCCTAGTTTGTATACTGCTTCAGCTTTGCAGAAAAAAATATCAAATATATAATGAGAAATTCTCATTTCATTTAATCACTCAAAAAAAAGGTAAAATGTCTATTGGCTATCAAGAAAAATCAAAAAAGGTATACAAAAGAAAATAGCAAAGATCTTTTTATTTTGAGAGAAAGAAGTCTTCAAAATGAGAAAAATTTTACAGTTGTAAAATTTATCAAGATTCACACATTGCAAATTGAAATGCTTTTCTGTATTCAAATTAGTGGTGTGAATTTTTTCCCATTACTCAAAAGAACTAGTTCAAATAAAGAAATTCCATTGCTGACAAAACATTTTAAAATTGACAGATTTTTAGTAAGATGGAAAATGTAATAGCTGAACCAATCTCTCAAACTTCTATTCCAAATTCCATACTTTAAGGATATAAACAATTTAAGAAACAATCTGGGGAGTGTATTTGTGATCTGGGATGATTTTACTAATTCAGAATTTTTTATCATAAAGAAAACAATGTTTTAGTTTTCTTGTAACAATAAGGCACATTTAAAAAAAATGTCTTTAAGATTCTTTCCAAAAATTTATTCTACTATCTCATACAGCCTTCTCCATATCTATCTAATAAATTTCATAGTCAACTCATGTTAATTCTAAATTAGCATGTGTATTTCTAAGCTGTGTTCTCAAAGTAGGCTTGTGTAACATTAATAGTTCCTAACTTAAATTCCTAAATATCCTTAACCCCTCTGCATGGGAAAGTGAAGTGTACTGCAAATAGTCCTTGAATTTATTTGAGCATCATGCATGGTAACCTGCAGTTTGTTCAGTATTGTGGCCTTGTGTGTATGTGAACAATTACATTTTCAAATTAAGTAAATATTTTTGTAGTTAATAAAATATTTTGATTATTGACTGCGTTGTACCTTTTGGTAATTTTATAGTTTCTCAATCAACAGATACTAAAAATACAACTACTGTACTGTGGGGAGTCTATAGGAAAAAATGTTTATGGTAGAAAAGTCTCTTCCTATTCAAAAAGGTTAGGGACCTCTGTCTTAGAGTATTTATTATATGTATGTATGCATATTTGACAACTAATTATACATCCAGTCACTTTCTGGCTTTTTCCTTGACTAGGTGAGCAAAAATATATAAGCAAAGAAAATGGTGAATAATATATGGATTTGATTATTAGCTTATAAAATGTACTATTGTAAATTGCTGTATCTTAGATTATTTCAATACAGTTCATGAAGCCTTTTTGTAACAATCTGGTTGAGGAGGAATTTAGAAAACTATTAGTTTTACTGTTCTGTCTACTCTTATCAAACCTACTCCTTCTGAAAATGAAAGATTTTCTTTTAGAAGAAAGCAATTTGTGTGCTAAATATATTCCCTAACGAAGATGAGTAAGGAAAGCACTTGTTGACAGGTCATAATGCCCTTTCTAATTTTGCTTACACAGGAACCCCTTGAAACTCAGAGTTGTAATTAAAAAGATTAGGTTATACTGGTCAAATGGAATTTATAGTGATAAAGTTATTAGAGATTTGACTCAATACTGATTTCAATCCTTGAGGAAAATTATAACATTTTACTAAATAGGTTCTTTAAAAAGTACCATTTCTCCTGTGAAGAATCTTCATCTTCAGGCTATTGTGGAAATACTATAGACTTTGCAGTCAAAGAAATCTGAGTTCAAATCCTCTCTACCATAAAACAAGTGGTCTTAGGCAAGATTAACTTCTCAAGACTTGATTGTTCCAATGAGTACACTAATGCCTAGGTTGTGAGGTTCTCATGAGAGTTAAGTGGACTGACATATAGACATTGTCAGTATGGTAGTATTTAATTAGAATCTGTTTTTCTATAGCTCTTGTGTAATAATGGACATTTTTAATAACAATATTACGTGTAAACCACAGTTCATCATTTCTATTTATTTAAAATATTTATTTTTAAATAAACTGTCTTTTCACTTCTTTTACAGAGGTATAGCTGAATTTTCAACATGAACTAGGAATAATATTATTGATTTGCTAGGTGTACTAGTCCTTGCAGACTTTCATCTGATAGTGTTGGAAGAAGAAAGATATGTTTCTAAGATACAAAATAATATAATACAATTTTTAGAATATATCTATAGAACTGCCATCATGATAATTACTCATTACATATTTGCACAAGAAAAGGAAGCAAATAACAGAAGGACTTCTTAGTGGTACATTATTAATAGGATCAGTGGTCTTCAATTTTTGGAAGTAGGGTTTAGCAGAAAAGTGGAAAACTATTATACTGAATTATTTTATTCTACTAATGTGGATGAAATGCATCAGGTTTTACTTCAAGTAATATGTGCAAGGCCACAATTGTATTATGCCTTATTTTGCTCAGAATAAAAAGCTGCTTTGTGCAAAAAGTAGCTCAACACTTCAAAGGAAAGGGCTGGTTTTATTAAACACTGAAGTGATTTATCCATGTCTGTTCTCTAATTCAATGACTGTAAAATTAAATGCTGTCACTAGAGCAAATATTCCATCCTGTAGTCTGAAGTTGAATCTCATACTATATTAACCATATAGGGACATTTTCTCTTAAATTTTTACCTTTTCTAGGAACATGAACATGCTTTAAAATATTTTGTTGTATGTTATATGAAACTCATCACCACCCTTATTTAAAACCCCTTTATGACCCTTGGGTACTCTAGTAAATAGTATGGGATGGCTTTACATTAAAAAAAAGAGAGTATTATGCAATGTAATGATTTTAGGTAGGAAGTGTTTATTATTCAACATGTAACAGGTAAAGTGGAATCTGTTACTTTTATTTCTGTTAAAGATAGATTTTTTTTTTTTAATGTCAGGATTTCAAGAAGGTTCTGCAGAAGAATGTTGTGGCTTATGTTAGTCTCCACAGTCCTGTAAGCGGTAACTCAAGTCTCTACTCTGTAGCTTCACCATCTCTTCAGCAACTGGTAGCTGAGGTAAGATGAACCACTTTTGAATAAAATGATTTTGCAAAACTGCCTTTTTCTCTATAATCTGGCATTTCTTGATATTTTCATTTTTTTTTAATATGCATAAAACCATCCCTAAGTGTTTTTTTGGTTTTTTTATATATTTATTTATTTTTGGCTGCTTTGGGTGTTTGTTGCTACGTGTGGGCTTTCTCTAGTTGCTGCGGGCTTTCTCTAGTTGCAGCAAGCAGGGGCTACTTTTCGTTGCTGCATGCGGGCTTCTCATTTTGGTGGCTTCTCTTTGTTGCGGATCGTGGGCTCTAGGCGCATGGACTTCAGTAGTTGTGGCATGTGGGCTCAGTAGTTGTGGCTCGCAGACCTTAGAGCTCAGGCTCAGTAGTTGTGGTGCACGGACTTCAGTAGTTGTGGCATATGGGCTCAATAGTTGTGGCTCGCAGACCTTAGAGCGCAGGCTCAGTAGTTGTGGCACACGGGCTTAGTTATTCCTCAGCATGTGGGATCTTCCCAGACCAGGGCTTGACCCCATGTCCCCTGCATTGGCAGGTGTATTCTTAACCACTGCACCGCCAAGAAAGTCCCCCTAAGTGTTTTAAGGAATGATCTATTGCTGATTTTTTTTTATCATTGTCCCTTCAACCAATGTCCTATGTTCTGAAGTTCTTTACTTTCTACTCTCTTATGGTTATAGTTGCAGGCATGCATCTATAGAGAATGTGTGTAAAATTGTAAATTTATTTCTTAAAAATTGAATTTAGTGTTTAAGTTCCCAATTCTGCCAATTTTGGCATGTTGTGGTAAACTTGGTTACTTTGGGATTTCTTCTCCTTCATTCATGTTTTGAGTAAATGTGGAACCTGTTCTGTCTTTTCAACTACACTGTAAGCCTCCTCATAGCAGGACCTGTGTCTAATTCCTAGAATATTGTGAGAAGTAAATTCAAGAAACTTGGAAAATATTGTTTGCAGAACATTTATGGAAAAGGAAAGCATATTTTTTTCTACAAAGTAACAAAAAAATTATGCAGTTTGTGATAATGTCTTGCTAGAGTTATCTATTTTTTAAATTTAGTTACTCCTCACCTGTTTCAAAGAAATTTTCAGAACATCTTTCCTATTTATTGTTAGAGTTCACACTTTTGTTTCTGCATTCTTTTTATGACTTTCACTAAAATGATATGTATTATATCTCAGAATGAAAGCAATCATGCCACGACTGCAGGGTGGTTTTCTCCCAACCCCAAGGGCTACTGGTGTATATTAGAAAATGACCTTTTAGATACCCACAGAGTGTCCAGTATCACAGACACTGAACTAGAAAAAGAGAAGGATAATGAATGGTGCTTTGGATTAGCCATAATTCTTGATTGAAATGTAATGCAAACTAACATTTTATGACTTTCATAATGTATTTACTAGTTTAATAATTTTCACTGACATTTCCATATGTAGTATAATAAAGAAGACATTATGAAAGATGAAATAGATAAATCTGTACATTTAAGATCAGTCAAACCCCAGTGTGCATGCGTGTAATCCAGAACTGTAAGTGAGTCTCTCCTTCTCTTTGTACTGCTTTGAAATCTCTGACTTTCTTACATGTCTGGAAAAAATGTCAAAAGAGAAAAGTCAGCTGCCGTTGTCTCCCTTGGGAAGTTAAGATATTCCTGAATAGGTTATCAGGAAGAAAGAAGTATGAGCTCAAGTATCCAGAAACTAGTGAGAGTTTAAAAATGATTTTGCCCTTACAGTTTTGTCTTTCAGAATATCATAAAAAATGGAATCACACAGTATGTAGCCATTTGTGTGTGGTTTATTTTACTTAGCATAATGACTTTTAAGATTTACCCATGTTCTTACATGGGTCAGAAGTTTACAGCATCTTCTAGACAACTAAGGAAACAGTCAGTAATAACTAGATGAGTGTAATATCTTTGGAGCTCTCCCTCTGGTTTGATATTCTAACTTTGGTTTTGAAATGAAGAGAAATTAAACTATTCACATAAGAAAATAAGCCATTTCCCTGAGGTTAGTCCACTAAATTTGAACTAAATCATCCTGAGTGAAAAAGATGGAATCTTTTGAAGATTGAGAAATGTTTAATTAATCTAAATCCACTGCAGTGGATTATAGGTTTTTCTTGGGATTCATGAAAGCTCCACTTTCAAAAAAATTTCCTGAAGAACATTGAAAAGGTGATGGTTACCAAAGATGGGTAATAGGAACATGAGAGTTCATTGTACTGCTCTCTCTTCTTTTGGGTTTATTTGGAAATTTTCATTATAGCTTGAAAAAAGAATCTCAAAAATACTTAAATTTTATAAGTTACAACACTAATAAATTAGTTTGTTTTCTGAAAGTAGCAATAATCTACCAGTGACTTACACACTGAATTGTAATAGGGGGCAATAACGAAGGCTTTTATTTTTATTTATTTATTTTTTTAACATCTTTATTGGAGTATAATTGCTTTACAATGGTGTATTAGTTTCTTCTGTATAAGAAAGTGAATCAGCTATACTCACACATATATCCCCATATCCCCTCTCTCTTGCGTCTCCCTCCCACCCTCCCTACCCCACCCCTCTAGGTAGTCACAAAGCACTGAGCTGATCTTCCTGTGCTATGTGGCTGGACCCCACTAGCTATCTGTTTTACATTTGGTGATGTATATATGTCCATGCCACTCTCTCACTTCATCCCATCTTACCCTTCCTCCTCCCCATGTCCTCAAGTCCATTCTCTACATCTGCATCTTTATTCCTGTCCTGCCCCTGGATTCTTCAGAACATTTTTTTTTTTTAGATTCCATATATATGTGTTAGCATACAGTATTTGCTTTTCATTTTCTGACTTACTTCACTCTGTATGATAGATTTAGGTCCATCCACCTTACTACAAATAATTCAGTTTTGTTTCTTTTTATGGCTGAGTAATATTCCACTGTATCTGTGTGCCACATCTGCTTTATCCATTCATCAGTCGATGGACACTTAGGTTGCTTCCATGTCCTGGCTATTGTAAATAGTGCTGCAATAAACATTGTGGTACATGACTCTTTTTGAATTATGATTTTCTCCGGGTATATGCCCAGTAGTGGGAAGGCTGGGTCATGTGGTAATTCTATTTTTAGTTCTTTAAGGAACCTCCATACTGTTCTCCATAGTGGATGTATCAATTTACCTTCCCACCAGCAGTGCAAGAGGGTTCCCTTTTCTCCACACCCTGTCCAGCATTTATTGTCTGTAGAGTTTTTGATGATGGCCATTCTGACCAGCGTGAGGTGATATATCATTGTAGTTTTGATTTGCATTTCTCTAATGATTAGTGATGTTGAGCATCCTTTCATGTGTTTGATGGCAATCTGTATACCTTCTTTGGAGAAATGTCTATTTAGGTCTTCTGCCCATTTTTGGATTGGGTTGTTTGTTTTTTTGATATTGAGCTGCATGAGCTGCTTCTAATTTTGGATATTAATCCTTTGTCAGTGGTTTCATTTGTAAATATTTTCTCCCATTCTGAAGGTTGTCTTTTTGTCTTATTTATTGTTTCCTTGGCTATGCAAAAGCTTTTAAGTTTCATTAGGTCCCATTTGTTTATTTTTCTTTTAATTTCCGTTTCTCTAGGAGGTGGGTCAAAAAGGATCTTGCTGTGATTTATGTCATAGAGTGTCCTGCCTATGTTTTCCTCTAAGAGTTTGATAGTTTCTGGCCTTACATTTAGGTCTTTAATCCATTTTAAGTTTATTTTTGTGTATGGTGTTAGGGAGTGTTCTAATTTCATTCTTTTACATGTAGCTGTCCAGTTTACCCAGCACCACATATTGAGAGGCTGTCTTTTCTCCATTGTATATTCTTGCCTCCTTTATGAAAGATAAGGTGACCATAGGTGCGTGGGTTTATCTCTGGGCTTTCTATCCTGTTCCATTGATCTATATTTCTGTTTTTGTGCCAGTACCATATTTTCTCGATTACTGTAGCTTTGTAGTATAGTCTGAAGTCAGGGAGCCTGATTCCTCCACTTCCGTTTTTCTTTCTCAAAATTTCTTTGGCTATTCAGGGTCTTTTGTGTTTCCATACAAACTGTGAAATTTTTTGTTCTAGTTCTGTGAAAAATGCCATTGCTAGCTTGATAGGGATTGCACTGAATCTATAGATTGCTTTGGGTAGTATAGTCATTTTCACAATGTTGATTCTTCTAATCCAAGGACATGGTATATCTCTCCATCTGTTTGTATCATCTTTAATTTCCTTTATCAGTGTTTTATAGTTTTGTGCATACAGGTCTTTTGTCTCCTTGGGTCGGTTTACTCCTAGGTATTTTATTCTTTTTGTTGCAATGGTAAATGTGAGTGTTTCCTTAATTTCTCTTTCAGATTTTTCATCGTTAGTGCATAGGAGTGCAAGAGATTTCTGTGCATTGATTTTGTATCCTGCTACTTTACCAAATTCATTGATTAGGTCTAGTAGTTTTCTGGTGGCTACTTTAGGATTCTTTATGTACAGTATCATGTCATCTGCAAACAGTGACAGTTTTACTTCTTCTTTTCTGATGTGGATTCCTTTTATTTCTTTTTCTTCTCTGATTGCTGTGGCTAAAACTTCCAAAACTATGTTGAATAATAGTGGTGAGAGTGGGCAACTTTGTCTTCTTCCTGATCTCAGTGGAAATGATTTCAGTTTTTCACCATTGAGAACGATGTTGGCTGTGCGTTTGTCATATATGGCCTTTATTATGTTGAGATAAGTTCCCTCTATGCCTTCTTTTGGAGGGTTTTTATCACAAATTGGTGTTGAATTTTGATGAGAACTTTTTCTGCATCTATGGAGATTATCATATGGTTTTTCTCCTTCAATTTTTTAATATGGTTTTTCCATTGATTGATTTGTGTATATTGAAGAATCCTTGTAGGCCTAGGATAAACCCCACTTGATCATGGTGTATGATCCTTTTATTAGGCTGTTGGATTCTGTTTGCTAGTATTTTATTGAGGATTTTTGCACCTATGTTAATCAGTGTTTTGTGACATTTTTGTCTCGTTTTGGTATCAGGGTGATGGTGGCCTCATACAATGAGTTTAGGAGTGTTCCTCCCTCTGGTATATTTTGGAACAGTTTGAGAAGGGTAGATGTTAGGTGTTCTCTAAATGTTTGATAGAATTCACTTGTGAAGCCATCTGGTTCTGGGCTTTTGTTTGTTGGAAGATTTTTAATCACAGTCTCAATTTCAGTGCTTGTGATTGGTCTCTTTTTATTTTCTATTTCTTCCTGGTTCAGTGTCGGAAGGTTGTGCTTTTCTAAGAATTTGTCCATTTATTCCAGGTTGTCCATTTTATTGGCATATAGTTGCTTGTAGTAATTTCTCATGATCTTTTATATTTCTGCAATGTAGCTGTTACTTCTCCCTTTTCATTTCTAATTCCATTGGTTTGAGTTTTTCCCTTTTTTTCTTGATGAGTTTGGCTAATGATATATAAATTTTGTTTATCTTCTCAAAGAACCAGATTTTAGTTTTATTGTTCTTTGCTATCGTTTCCTTCATTTATTTCTGATCTAATCTTTTATGATTTCTTTCCTTCTGCTAACTTTGGGTTTTTTTTGTTCTTTTTTCTCTAGTTGTTTTAGGTGTAATGTAAGGTTGTTTATTTGAGATTTTTCTTGTTTCTTGAGGCAGGATTTTGTTGCTATAAACTTCCCTCTTAGAACTGTTTTGCTGCATCCCATAGGTTTTGGATCGTCGTGTTTTCACTGTCATTTGTTTCTAGGAATTTTTTGATTTCCCCTTTGATTTCTTCAGTGATCTCTTGGTTATTTAGTTGTGTGTTGTTTAACCTCCATATGTTTGTATTTTTTATAGTTTTTTTCCTGTAATTGATATCTAATCTCATTTTTGTTGTCAGAAAAATACTTGATATGATTTCAATTTTCTTAAATTTACCAAGGCTTGATTTGTGACCCAAGATATGATCTATCCTGGAGAATGTTCTGTAAGCACTTGCGAAGAAAGTATATTCTGTTGTTGTTGGATGGAGTGTCCTATAAATATCAATGAAGTCCCATCTTGTTTAATGTGTATTTTAAAGCTTGTGTTTCCTTATTTATTTTCATTTTGGATTAACTATCCATTGGTGAAAGTGGGGTGTTAAAGTCCCATACTATTATTGTTTTACTGTCAGTTTCCCCTTTTATGGCTGTTAGCATTTGCCTTATGAACTGAGGTACTCCTATGTTGGGTGCATAAATATTTTCAGTTGTTATATCTTCTTCTTGGATTGATTCCTTGATCATTTTGTAGTGTCCTTCTTTGTCTCTTGTAATAGTCTTTATTTTAAAGTCTATTTTGCCTTATATGAGAATTGCTACTCCAGCTTTCCTTTGATTTGCATTTTAATGGAATATCTTTTTCCATCCTCTCACTTTCAGTCTGTATGTGTCCCTAAGTCTGAAGTGGGTCTCTTGTAGACAGCATATGTACCGGTCTTGTTTTTGTATCCATTCAGCCAGTCTATGTCTTTTGGTGGGAGCATTTAATCCATTTGCATTTAAGATAATTATCGATATGTATGTTCCTGTTACCTTTTTCTGAATTGTTTTGGGTTTGTTATTGTAGGTCTTTTCCTTCTGTTGTGTTTCCTGCCTAGAGAAGTTCCCTTTGCATTTGTTGTTAAGCTGATTTGATGGTGCTGAATTCTCTTAGCTTTTGCTTGTCTGTAAAGCTTTTAATTTCTCTGTTGTATCTGAATGAGATCCTTGCTGGGTAGAGTAATCTTGGTTGTAGGATTTTCCCTTTCATCACTTTAAATATGTCCTGCCACTCCCTTCTGGCTTGCAGAGTTTCTGCTGAAAGATCAGCTGTTAACCTTATGGGGATTCCCTTTTATGTTATTTGTTGTTTTTCCCTTGATGCTTTTAATATTTTTTCTTTGTATTTAATTTTTGATAGTTTGATTAATATGTGTCTTGGCATGTTTCTCCTTGGATTTTTTCTGTATGGAACTCTCTGTGCTTCCTGGACTTGATTGACTATTTCCTTTCCCATATTAGGGAAGTTTTCAACTATAATCTCTTTAAATACTTTCTCAGTCCCTTTCTTTTTCTCTTCTTCTTCTGGGACCCCTATAATTCAAATGTTGATGTGTTTAATATTATCCCAGAGGTCTCTGAGACTGTCCTGGATTCTTTTCAATTTTTTTTCTTTATTCTGCTCTGTGTTAGTTAGTTGCACTATTTTATCTTCCAGGTCACTTATCCATTCTTCTGCCTCAGTTATTCTGTTATTGATTCCTTCTAGAGAATTTTAATTTCATTTATTCTGTTGTTTAGCATTGTTTATTTGCTCTTTAGTTCTTCTAGTTTCTTGTTAAATATTTCTTGTATTTTCTCCATTCTATTTCCAAGATTTTGGATCATCTTTACTATCATTACTCTGAATTCGTTTTCAGGTAAGCCACCTATTTCCTCTTCATTTGTTTGGTTAGGTGGGTTATTATTACCTTACTCCTTAATCTGCTGGGTATTCCTCTGTCTTCCCATTTTGCTTAACTTACTGTGTTTGGGGTCTCCTTTTTACAGGCTGTATGTCCGTATTTCCCGTTGTTTTTGGTGTCTGCTCCCAGTGGGTAAGGTTGGTTCAGTGGGTTGTGTAGACTTCCTGTTGGAGGGGACTGGTGCCTTTGTTCTGGTGGATGAGGCTGGATCTTGTCTTTCTGGTGGACAGCACCATGTCTGGTGGTGTCTCTTGTGGTGTCTGTGAACTAAGTATGATCTTTGGCTGCCTCTGTGCTAATGGGTGGGGTTGTGTTCCTGTTTTGCTAGTTGTTTGGGATGGTGTGTCCAGCACTGGAGGTTACTGGTTGTTGAGTGGGACTGAGTCTTAGCATTGAGCTGGAGTTCTCTGGGAGGGCTCTCACTGATTGATATTATAAGGGGCCAGGAGGTCTCTGGTGGACCAATATCCTGAACTTGGCTCTCTCACCTCAGAGGCTCAGGCCTGATACCCAGCCGGAGCACCCCAACCATGTCAGCCACACGGCCAGGTATGTGGGGAGTTTCTTGCCTTTTTGGAAGTCTGAGGTCTTCTGCCTGCGTTTAGTGGGTGTTCTATAGGAGCTGTTCCACATGTAGATGTATATTTGATGTATTTGTGGGGAGGAAGGTGATCTCCACATCTTACTCCTCCACCATCTTGAAGGTTGGTGTCCCAATGCTTTTATATGGTCAATTTTTTCTCATAATTTTGTTACTGTTTTGAATATGCTTTTCTGTTACCTTTGTGTGGTAAATATTTTTACAGAAATAGAAACAGTTAGTTCACTTTATATTAGCTTATAAGTTTTAGAATTTAAAACCTCACAAGGAATATAAAATAAATATTAATATTTCTTTTAAGAGTTCCATTTAAGAAATGAATATATATATTTTAAATTATAAATTACCTCTCTTTCTGTGAAAATATTCATTTCATATTAATATTTTACTTCATATTTACATTTTATTCTGCAAAATACAGGGAAATAATTTAAAAAATTTTCCTATAATGGTAATGCTAAAGTGTGCATTATAGACATCAAAAAAAGTATGTCAGTCATATGAAGCAAAGGATTTTTGATAAAAATCTATTAAAATATTCAGAAATTAACTTTTTAGTTAGAAAAGAAATCTCATCTACATGGCACTTAAGAGATTGAGATGTGAATCCCCTAATTTTTTCTCCATGGTTGGTGGTTATTTGGATATAGAGATTGTTTCCAATTTTCAGCTCTAATGAATTAGTTGCTATGATTATTCTCATGTGTTGGTAGAATGGGTGCACTCATTTTTCTTGGGTATTTATCTAGAAGTGATGTTGCTAGGTCACCAGGTAGACGTGTGCTTAACTTTAGTAGATACTGCCCAAGAGTTTCCAAAGTACTTGTACCAGTGACACTACCACCAGCATGAATGTATGAATGTCCTAGTTGCTCCATGTCATCCCCAACATTTGGTATTATCATCCTCATGCGTGTAAGGTGGTATATTTGGGGGTTTTAGTTTTAATTTGTCTGATGATTACTAATATTGAACACCTTCTCACATACTGTTTTTCTTATCAATTTGTAAGAGTTCTTTTTACATTCTCGATACAGGTCATTTGTTGGTTATATATTGTGAATTATTCTCCCAGTCTGTGGTGTGACCTTTCACTCTCTTGTTAATCACTTTATTAATTTTTGTTGATCTTTCTTATGTATATCTTCTATACAGCATTTATTGTTCTAATATCTTATTATATAGAACATGGTGAACTTAGTTTTATCCAGTATTGATGTTTAAGGAGCATTTTAAATGTTTATAATCCATCCTGTTGTTCACAAATATTTGAATGCTTACTTCATATGTACGCTTTTCATTCTTCTGGGGACTATAGGATGTTCTGTAGAGATGAATGAAGTACCCAGGTCCCTTGAATGAGTAAGGAATAGAAAATCTATTTAGAAAATAGAAAGTAGAAAATCTAGAAAAGATACACTTTCCTGGAAAAAACTCTTTCTTGAAAACAATTTCCACTGACCCATTAAATATATAGTAAAGGATATAAAGTCAATGGCTTTTTATTAATGAAACACAACTGCCTTCATGCAAAGTAGGTTATGAAATTAAAGATAAGATTTCTCCCCAAATAATAGTTTTAAACATTAGGATGCAACACAAGCACATGCATCTCTCTATATACATATTGCTGTTTCACCTTTATTTTTTGAAATCTTTCATAGATCACAGAAGGTATTGATTTTGCCTTTAGAAAAGCAGAATTTGATCATCCATGTATTAGTCAGTGTTCTGTAACTCTCAAGTAAATTGTGGTGAAATTTCTAAGAAGTTATTTTGAGGAAGCCTGGAGCATTCATACATATGAAAGTAGTCAATCTAGATATATTCTACTTAAATGTTGCTTTGGAAGCATCTGCCAGAAGCTTGCAAACCTGATCAAAACCAAATGATTGCATCAATATTGTAAAACTCTCCACAGGATAGACAGTGCTTTTATAAAAGTCTGAAAAATAGTAAAGTTATATTTTTATAGAGTTTTTTAATATGTTTTCTTTTTTTATATACCAAAAACTGCCCACCAGAAAATACAGTATATATAATTCATTTCAACCAAATTCCTTAGAGCATTGAGCCCAGAACCAAACTACACTATGACTTCATTGTCTGTTGCAGAGTTCTATTATGTGATAAATATTTACAGAGAATAAATATTTGTACCATGTACAGCATTGCTTTAGGTGTGTAGGACACATAATAAGCAGATGGACTGCCCCTGTCACCCAGGAGTTTATGATTTTATCATGAACCTAAGACATACATAACTAGCTAAAATACAGGGGTGAATGTGATATATGGATACTGGAATACACAGGAAAGAAATAATGTGATTGATTTAATTCAAAATTATGTGTTACATAACAATGGCACAAAGTTTGAATGTACTCAGAATCTGTCTTTTCAAATCTCAATATTTTGATCATGTAAACAAACTCCCCTTTTATTGAACTACTAATGTTTGTTTTCAGATCACACAAACTGATGTCCATTTCCATTTCCTTCCTCAAATCAAGTGCCATGTTGTTAAGCATCTGCTCTCTTTCTCTTGTGTTGAGGGGTACTGGTCTGCCACAGCTGTGCCTGCTGTGGGACTTGTGTGGTTGTTACTGACTGATGCAGTGCAGGTTTGCCTTCTGCCTGACCATGCCTCTGTTCTATAGAATTTAAAAACAACACATGGCAGATATTTTAGACCCAGAACCTGTTGGTTCATTTCTTGAGTTAAGTGAAGCCTGACTTTCAAATAACTGAGTTATTAATGAATAGTTTTTATCTTGATGATATGCATATACATGCTAGAATTAAAAAAAAAATAGCTCTAGTTTGCTAGGGCAGCCATAAAAAATACCATAGACTGGGTGCCTTAAAAAACAGAACTTTATTTTCTCACAGTTCTAGAGGTTGGAAGTCCAACATAAGTTGCAGGTAGTGTAGATTCTCCTGAAGCCTCTTTCCTTTGTTTGCAGCCAGCCACCTTCTCACTGTGTCCTCAAATGGCCTTTTCTCTGTGCACACCAACCTTAATTACCTCCTTAAAGGCCGTATCTCCAAGTGCAGTTACGTTGGTGGTTAGACTTCAACCTCTTAATTTTGGGAAGACATCATTTAGTCCGTATTACTGACCAAAATGCAGAGTGGTAGAGTACAGAAAATAGGGTGGTGGAATTAAAATAGTTGTATTTTCTTTTTCTCTCTTTGTTGTTGATAATTTTAATGCAGAGTACTGAAACGAAGCTTACTTTCTATTCTGCTTGCTTTAAAATATAAAATTAAAATTGACTTTGAAACATTCTTGTACTGACTTGTCTTTTATGACTCATGGCATAATTTTCATTTATTTGTTCTTATCTTTTATTTTTTAAGGAGAGATTCTTTGTACTCTCTTGTTCACTATGAATTCCAACTCTTTTCAGTGGATTCTACTTTATCTTTCTTTCTGCTGCTTCTACTATAAGTGTCAACTTAAGTGACCATAAAGACTAATAAACTGATTTAAAACCCTTTTTTACACTAACTTACCACTTCAATAAAGTCTCACATTTAAAATTGTGATTCTATTGGCAGGTTTATCTATCTCCTAGGTTTACAAGGCTTTACTTTGTGTTAAAACCAAGCAATCCCTCCAGTTTATTACTGCTTTACAATGTTTTCTGTTCAGTATACACTGACAATTTGTAAATCTCTTTTTATTTAAATCTAGATATCAAGGGAAGTCTTATTGAGATTCTGGCTAAAACTCTGAATTTCAGAAGGCACTTGACTTAAATATGTGGTCTATATAGACAAAGAGCAGTGCAAACAAATTGAGGTATTAACAAATTTAGATTAAACACATTTATGCAATCAAAATTAATATCACATTCTTAATGGCTTTAGCTGACTTACTTTTTGTCTGTGTCTTTTTGGACATTAGACCTCTATAGGACTCAAAAGAATGGCCATTTTACTCAGGAGAGGTATTAGTAAATCATTGTTGTTTACAAGTTGCATAAAATTGTTTCAATTTCAATTACACGGCATCTTTAGTGCAGAACAATACACTTTATCATTTAAAAAAAATTAAACTTATTCTGATGAATTATTTTTTCCCATCTGATATTTAATATGTTTTAAAAACCTACCACTTATGTCCTCAGTTAATCAACTGTATAGCAACCATGATAATAATGCTTTGCCATTCTGACACATGACATTTTATGTAGGATTTTTATGAGTAATGAAATTAATGTAAACAAACATGGATTTATGCTTTTACAAGAAACCACCTTTTTAAGTATAAGTATTGGGATAATTTTACTATCTACTGACACATGCTTACCGTTGATAAATTGAGTAAGTTATGGCTTTTTAAATTTTTTTGTTGCTTTTCTTTCTCTCTCTTTCTCTTTTATTTCATAAATTTCAGATGTGCAGCTTTATAATTCAACATTTGTATGTGCTACAAAGTGATCACTACTCAAATATAGTTGTCATCTGTTCCCATACCGTTGACCCCCTTCACTCATTTCGCTCACCCACAAACCTTCTTCCCCTCTAGTAACCACTGATCTGATCTCTGTATCTGTGAGTTTGTTTTTATTTTATTGTTTGTTCATTTGTTTTGTCCTTTTAGATTCAAAATATGAATGAAATCGTATGGTATTTATCTTTCTCTGACTTATTTCACTTAGCGTAATACCTTTAAGTTTTATCCATGTTGTCACAAATGGAAGGATTTTATTCTTTTTGAGGTTGAGTAGTATTCCATTTTGTATATATGTTACCAAGTCCAAGCACATACTACTTGCTGCATGACAGGCCAATAAATTGAGAGATGTGTTGTTGGGGCAAGGAATAGTGACTTTATTTGAAAAGTCAGCAAATTGAGAAAACACTGGACTCATGTCCCAAAGAGCCATCTTCCCTGAATTAGAATTTAGGCTTCTTTTTTACTAAAAGGGGAAGGGGTATGGTTGGCTGTTGTAAACTTCTTTGTTCTTGCAGCTGATCACAATGTTCCTATAAACCTTCAACAAGAAAATTGTTATTTTCTGTTCTGCAAATTTTTATCTCTGTAATAATGGAAAAGTTGTACCTTTGAAGGTCAGAGCCTTGAGAAGGGCCATCATGTGTTATTTCAGGCTATAGGCAACATTCTTTTACAAAGGTGCAGAGTCAACATGACTAAGCACAGGCAACAGAGGACAAGGGGTAGGGCTAAAGGAATTGATCCAATATGAAATCAGGTTTGTTATTCTCTGTTACATATATACCACACCTTCTGTATCCATTCATCCATCAGTGGACCCTTAGGTTGTTTCCATTCCTTGGCTTGCTGTTTCTCTTTTTTAAGTGGTATCTTAATCAAGCACTTTTGTATTGTATTAGCAAAATATTATTAATATTTTGGATTTGAATGTTTTGCTTGGTCCTTTAACAAAATAATTTTTTTCTGTACACTAACAACAATTTATCTGAAAGAGTAATTTTAAAAGTAATGTCATTTAGGATAACATCAAAAACAATAGAATACTTAGAAATAAATTTAACCAAAGAGGTGAAAGACCTGTATACTGAAAGCTGTGAGATCTTGATGAAAAAGATGGAAGAATACACAACTAAATGGAAAGATATTTGATGTTCTTGGATTGGAAGAATTAGTATTGTTAAAATGTCAATAATACCTACAATGATCCACAGAGTTAATGCAATACCTATCAAAATTCAAGTGGCATTTTTCATAGAAAAAGAAAAACTATCCTACATTTGTATGGAACCACAAAAGACCCCAAATAGTCAAAGCAATACTGAGAAAGAAGAATAAGGCCAGAGGCATCATACTGCCTGATTTCTAGCCAAACTATAAAGCTATAGTAATCAAAATAATGTGGTACTTGCATAAAAACAGACCCATAGACCAGTGGAACAGAATAGAGTCCAGACATAAACCCAATTATATATGGTAATTTAATTTTTGACAAGACTGCTGAAAACATGTAATGAGGAAAAACACTCTCTTCAATAAATGGTGTTGGGAAAATTGGATATCCGAATACAAAAGCATGAAGTTGGACCCCTATCTTAACATCACTCATAAAAATTAACTCGAAATGGATCAAAGACTTAAATGTAAAACCTGAAACTATGAAAATCCTAAAAGAAAACATAGGTAAAAAATCCTTGACATTGATCTTGGCAATAATTTCTTGGATAAGACATCAAAAGCATAGGCAAAAAAAACTGAAAATAAACGAGTGGTACTACATTAAAGGGCCTCTGCAGAGCAAAGGAAACAGTCAATAAATTGAAAAACAACCTACAGAAATAGAATAAAGTATTTGTAAACCACATATCTGATAAGGAGTTAATATCCTAAATATATAAAGAACCCATAAAACTCAAGAGCACAAAAGTGAATAATCCAATTACAAGTGAGCAGAGGACCTGAATATACCTTTTTCCAAAGAAAACATACAAATAGCCAATAGGTCTATGAAAAGGTGCTCAACATCACTAATCATCAGGGAAATGAAAATTGAAACCAAAATGAGATATCTCCTCACACTTGTTAGGGTGGCTATTATAAAAAAGACGAGACAATAAATGTTGGTGAGGACGTGGAGAAAAGGGAACCCTTATATGCTAGTGGTGGAATTAAAATGATATAGCCATTATGGAAAACAGTAAGGCAGTTCCTCAAAAAATTAAAAATTAAACTACCATATGATCTGGTGATCCCATTCCTGGGTATATATCCAATAAATGAAATCAGTATCTCCAAAGGATGTGTGCATACCCACATTCATAAGCATTATTCATGTTTATTCATTATATGAAAACAACCTCAGTGTCCATCAACAGATGAATGGATTAAAAAAAATGTAGTATATATTATAATGGATTTTAAAAAATGTAATATATGTAAAATGGAGTATGATTGAACCATAAAAAAGAAAGAAATCCTGCCATTTGCAATAGCATGGCTCAGTGTGGAGAACATTTTACTAAGTGAATGAGCTAGAAAGAGACTGACAAATATTCTTTGGTATCAGTTATATGAGGAATCTTAAAAAAAAAGATTTAATGAAAACAAAAGAATAAAGTGGTGGTTGTCAGGTTCTACAGAAAGGGGGAAATGGGGTGATGTAGGTCAAAGGCACAAATTTTCAATTATAAGAAGAGTAAATTCTGAGGATCTAATATACAGCATGGTGATTGTAGTTAATAATACAGTATCGTATGCTTAAAAGTTTTTGAGTGTAGTTGTTAAGCATTCTCATCACACACACCAAAGTTTTCTATACTAACTATGTTAGGTGATGGATGTGTTAATTATCTTGATCTTGGTAATCATTCTACAATGTGCGTGTTTGTCTATATGTGTGTGGCATATATATATATATATATATATATATATATACACACATACATACATACATATATACACATCACATCATTAATTTGTACATTTTAAATATATACAATTTAAAAATTTGAAAGAAAAAAATATAAAATGAAGGATCTAAATAGGATCTTGGTAAAAGTAACATAAATGTTTGGACTGAAAAAATATGGTTCTCTGAAACAAAAGGAATTTGATATAATAATAATGTTAAATAAATGCTTAAACAATATGTAAATTAACTTTGCTTTAAACTAGTATTTTCCAGTAAAAATGTATATACATCTTTTCCCAAACTTGTTTTATTCTGGAACCTTTTTCCTATAGGCATCTTGTGAAAATGGCCACAGTTGCTGCTGTAAGCAAACCCTATATGCACCTGAAAGTTGGAATTTTAACAGAAACTTACATAAGTGTTCAATCTCTTCACTTTGAAAATGGATTTCTTCAAATGGCAAGATCTACAATTTGCATACACTTTTTCAGAAATGCACTTCTACATACAGTGCTGATAAGACTTGAAGGCATTGGTTATTCCTTCCCTTTGATCTGGAATTTCACCTGCAAATTTTTAGCCTTAAGTATCATACAATTTGACACTAATCTCCTCACAGTTACTACTGTTAACTATATTTTTAGTTGCAAAATTATAATTTTAAGACCAGGGTGATAAAAGAAATTGAACAGCAGAAGAAATTAAGCTATTTTAACCCTGAAACAACAATCCTCCTGTGGGCCATGTAGCAATTTCCTGTGTGTCTTCAAGGAGTAGAGAAATCATTTCAGTTCAGCCTAAGAAGAATTCTCAAATAGGATAAATTATCTTAAGGTGCTCAAACACTGTGCAGGTGTTGTGAAGGGGGATCAAACATTTTTATGGGGGGCTGTTCCAGCCAGTCTTAATTTATATAGTAATTAACTTGTGAATTCATCCTTTATTTATTTTTGTACTTATTTATTTGTTAATTTGGCATCATAATATATGAGAACCTGCAATTGGTTTCCTAAGCTCTGCTGGTTTCTAGGTTGTTAGCTTTCATGTTTATTGTTTACTTATCTGTGTTGTGCCTTTACAAATTCTGGCCATATGTCTCTAAGCCATGTATAATAACAGTTGGTGAATATAAGAGACCATGACAATTTTAAGTTCAGTCTTGATGTTTACAACTGTTTTCTGAGACAGTCTAAGTAAATAAATATGGAGGGTAGCTGTAGATATTCATCTGTGATAACCATGTCACCCTGAAGCAGCTCCAAGTCCTTTATCTGTGGCAGTCAATGGTAATTACAAAAAAAGTTAAAGGTGGCAGTAGCTTAGATGTAAAACTGAAATAGATGTGAAGCTAGAGAGGATTATAAAGAAAAGCAATTTTAGAATCACAGCATCAAAACTAGTACCCTTTTCCACAGCACCCTTTTTCAAGTAAAGTAACCCAGAATTGCTTAGTTTGAAAATTTCAGAAATTGAATGAAGGATATTAATTTATAAATTATGTTGTACATGAAGTCCAATCATCTTTGAAATAGAATGACATTTTTCTAGCTGTGTATAGAGTATCATCCAAAATATTAAGCAAATTTCAATAATATTCAGTAGGTAGTTATTGGTTAAGAAAATAATAAGGTATTGCATGATCTCAAAGGAGTTTATATGCTCTAGCTTGGTAGAGGTCCACAAGGGTGATTGCCATTTTCACTCTATCCTAGAAGTAGGAATTTGATAAAAGAACTATGTACATTACAAAGGATTCCCTGAGAACTAATGTAGCTCCTTTTATTAGCTTATTGTGTTCTTTGTAGACAGATTATCAACTATATATGGACAAAAATAAAAATGTACTTAATGATCTATAATTTTACTATCCAGAGAAAACTACTGAGAATATTTTTCTTTGTGTAATGTATGTAGATATATTGTTACCAAAAGGAAACTGTCTGCATTTTTTCTCTCAATAGATGATAAATAGCTTACATTTCCAAATATATACAGTAATATCATTGGTACATGAGTGAATATAGATGAAAGTGAATATAGGGAAATTCATTGTAATATACTTACACCTTCTCTGTAGGTTTGAATTTTTTCAAAATAAATTTAATTAGTGAATGTATATTATTTCATTACATAGATATATTACCATTTGCTAACCAATTCCCTTTTTTTGAACTTTTATATATTGTTTAAAGTTTTTTTAATTGTTTACCATGCTATTATACACATAGTTGTACAAACCTCTTGCCCTTTTCCAAAGAGTTGCTTTATCAATCATTAGACAACTGCAGTAACAGAACGCATTCTCTTTAATCAGAAGTAGGTTTTGATAGGGAATTAGTTGTTACGAAGTCTTTGCGAGGGCTGCGAGAGCCACCTGTAGGTCTTCCAAACATGACTCACAGAACAGCATGGTCATAGAGACCTTCCAAGGGCATTGCTACCTCTGCATGATCAGAAAGCTTGGGGATCAAGAAGCTACTGCCCAAATTGCTCACTGTAGAACCCAGTATTTCTACTAAGGCCCAGCAAGCTAAGTCATTGGCTTTAGAACCACATTGCCTCAGGCATACAATACAGGAAATGTTGCGCCCTAATTACCAGGGATGCAGTGCTAGCCCACACCTCTGTGACTATCCTATCACAGTAGAAACAAACACTGTCTTATGTTCACCTTACTAATTCCACGCATGCATGTGCACATGGCAGCTAAGTCTCAGCAAGTTGTAAAGTGATCATTAACTTTCCAGTCTCTAGTAATGCAGTAGCCAATCTGCAGTGTTTTACACTTTCCTAGTATCAATTCCAAAATATGAAACTTCTGGGTCAAAGAATGTTAGTTTATAACATCACAGCAGTATCCTGGAATGCCTATTCATTTTTTTTTTTTTTCTTGTATACAGTCTTTCACAGCATTGTGTTTTAACATCTTTTTTTTTTATTATTTGTGAATATGATAATCAAGCACGGTAGTATCTATATTGCTGTTTAATTTATGTTGTCTGTCCCTGATTGTATGAGGAGAGGATTACATTGTTAGAAGGTTGGGTGAACAACAGTGTACATCACAGAGAAGTTCCTAAGATACAGACAGACACAACTGTCCGATGCCCAGTTTTCTGGTTCAAAGGGGTCATAGATTTGAAGCATTATCTTTTCCTTCAGATCTTTACTCACATCACCTTCTGAGTTAGAAATTCCCGGCCTCATATATTAAATATGAAACACCATCCTGACATTTTATATCTCCTTATACCTCTATATTTTCCTCTCTAGCACTTATTAACATATTATATAACTAACAGTTTTGTTTATTACCTCTTTCCTGCAGTAGAATATAAACCCCTTGAAAGTAGAGAATTCGGACTGTTTTGTTCAATACTGTATCTGGCAAGTAGAGACCATTCAATACTATATCTTAAATGAATAAATGAGTGGATAGATACTATGTTTCTTACATGTCCTGTTTTTATTAAGTAAAGCATGCATACGGGACTTTTGCTTCCACTTAAAATGTAAAAAGTTGCAGGGGACCATTGCTCCCACCCTAAAATGAGAATAAGTGAGACAGGTTACAAAAGCATAGTTTCAAATAATCTTTTAGAGATCTGAGATGCAAATAAGCCTAAATAAACTGAAATCCGGAAAGCTATGAGTCCTTCCTAGGACTTATGGCAGAATGACAAGATGAAGAGGTATCATGGTAAAGAGAGATCAGAAAAACTTCTAATGAACTTTTAACAGACCCCCTTGGGATGTCATGATGACTTAGAATCCCTACAGCCTCAGCCACGGAGCCAGTATCAGCCACCGATTCTTCCCCATAGGCCTTCATGGAGAACGCAGAGTAGGACACCAAGAGTCTGGAAGCATGGAAGATTAACTGCAAGAAATCTCTCTGAAACACAAAAGGTGTTCACCAAGTACAAGAACCAGCTGTTGAAAGCTGGGTTAGGTTTGCTCAGAGAAATCCGTCTGAAGTGCTTCAGATCTGTACTGAGCACATAGCACTAGCCACCAGTGGTTGCGGACAAGGAAGGATATCTGAGAAAAATTCCTCTGAGGCATCCAGCATCTTACTGGGTACAGTGTAAGTCAATGGTTGCTGGAGATGAGCGGGGGAGGGTAGGTAAAAGGAGAAAAATCCATTCCAGGTACTCCAAGTCATCAGTAAGTACAAGGCAGTAGCTCACTGAAGTTTAGAGCAGGGCAGCAGGGCAAAAAGAAATCTCCTGAAGTTCAGAAAACTAGGCACGGGACTGTAGAGCAAACGTTACTTCAAGCAGCCAAAAACAAATCAAGACAAAACCAAACTGACATTTAGGCTGTAAAACAGAGAGATCATGCATGCTTTGGAGTACTGGCCGCTGGATATAGAAGTATCATCGGAGTCACATCAGGAATCAAATCTCAGCATGGAGTTTACCATAAATTACATTGTTAGCATAAATTCTAATAGTTTATGACTTGAGACCTCAGGCATACAAAAACACTCTTAGCAGGTGGACTGTTCCAAGGGCTCAGAGCTCATCTCTCTGCAGTGGCCAAAGCCCAGTCCTAAAGACCAGCCTTTCGGGGAATGTGCTAGACTTGAGGAAACCAGGCCTGCTGAGTTAACCCTTAACTCTTTCCCATGCAGAAATGTTGAAATAATTTCTTCACACTGAAAGGAAATGATCTGCAGGGAGAAATAGAGAGCACCCAAAAGGTAAATGTAACTGGTATTTAATGAGCAAATGTAATAGATACATGCATTTTTAAATTTTATATATACCTGCTAGAATGGCTAAAATTAAAAAGACTGTCAACACCATATATTGACAGGGCTTTGGAGCAACTGGAACTCTCGTACTTGGCTGGTGATCACATAAAATGGTACTACCTCTTGAAAAATCAGTTTGGAAATTTCTTAGAAAGATAAACATGTATCAGCCATATTACCCAGCAATCCCAAGTCTAGGTATTTATCCAAGAAAAATGGAAAATACAAAAACATGCACAAGCATGTTCATGATAACTTTATTTATAATAGACAAAACTGGAAACAACCTTAATGACTATTATTTGGAGAACAGATAAGCAAACTGTGGTTTATTCATACCTAGTAACAAAAAAGGAAGAGCTTATTGACACATACAACACCATGGATGAATCTCAAAATGTTATGCTATGCGAAAGAAGCCAAACACAAGAGTACATTTGTAAAATTCCATTTATACAAAGTCCTAGAACCAATCTATGGTGAAAGAAATCAGAACAGTATTCACCTTTGGGATTGGAGTACCATTGTAAATGTACTCAGTATAAATCCTAAAAAAAAAAGAAATCCTCAAAAGGGTTCATCTCATGCTTAGAGACGCAGAATTTCTAATATAATAGTGCTGAGGCTAAGCACAAAATACTAAAAATACTGTTGAGAAAAAAAAAAGTTATTCACTTTTCAATAAGAAAGAATTAGAGAAACTAAAATATACTTATTAAGGGACAGATATTAGCCAACATAGCCAACATCTAGAAAATCTCAGCATGAATGTTGAAGTAATCATTAGATTCTAAGTCTGTTAAAATTATAATAATTTTATGTTCAGTGAATTCTTCACTTTGCACAGGAGGCTCCTTAAGTCTGAAATTTTCAAGAGGCTGCTGTTCAGTATTAAATTTCCAATCACCAAATGTATCTCAAAAGATAAAATCATAAAAATTCTTAGCTTCAAAAATGTAATCATAGACTGCAGACATAGAGTTTATTTAGCCAAAAGCTTTTTTTAAATAACTCAGGAAAGCTATGCAGTTAGCAACGAAGGCCATGGTCTATGGTATGGTCTTTTAATCTGTCAGTGTCTTGAAGGACATTTATTATAGCAATACAACTTTCAACTCCCTTTGAGGAAATCTTTCAGAGGGCTGTGTAAATTGTCATGTGATATTTTTGGAAATTTCTCAAAAGATCTTTTCATCGTGTTTAAAAAGATAGTTGTTCTTATAGATTCATTGCTTCCTTAAAAGTAACTTATTCTTGTCTACATGTTCACTAACCTATTAGTTTTATTTGAGATTACCGATCCCTTTCAGCCTAAAAAATAAACAGTAAATTTAGATCAGACTCATAATTTATTTGGAGGACATTCTGATGTTGATCTTAGGGAATTTTATGAGGAAAGCATAGCTAGATATTTAATATAACCTTTTGAGATCGACACTGTATACTTTTAGTTATTTTCTGGACCTTTTCTAATTTCCTTAAGCATTTTACTGGATGTAGGAAATTGCATTTTATTTGCAAACTTCTCTGCTCATTCCAATAACATCTTTTGGACATGGACACACAAATTAGATGTGTGCACTTCATTCAAGCATTGTTTCTTAAAATAAACATACCTGAAACAAGAAATCGGAATTTTACAAATACACAAAATAATTTACTTGAGAAATAAACTTTCCTCGGAAATGGTACGAGTTGAACAGAATATATATGGATCAAGTTGCTGTGCTATATGTAATATGAATTCTTAACGTCAGTATTTTAATAATTGCATCTTATGCTATAAAAATACATAGAGACAATATCTGGAGAAATGCTGGAAAAAGGTAGGCAATCATTCTTTAGAAAGCATTCACCTGGTAAGCTATGTGCCAGGCACCAAACAAGTTTAGTTGGAGCTGATTTCCCTTTTTGGCTTTTTCTTTCACTTTCCTTTTATTCTCCTGTAGGCCCTTTAAACCTGCTCTTTCCAGGCTTCTTCATAAATTCTCTTTTCTCATTTTTCTATCTCTTTTTCTTCCTTTCAAGGAATTTAAAAATCAAGTCCCAAATGTATCTCCTTATCTATCATTTAAAATTTTCCCTCACTTTTATTACTTGTTTTATAACCACAATTAACTTCAACTCAGTCACCCTCAGGGCTAAGACTTCAGGACTGTTTACTTTTTAAAATCATCTCAGAGGAATACTCGGGGTTGCTGAGCATCATTAATTCAAACACAGTTGTCACATGTTGACAGCAATGGGATACTGGTCTTGGGAAGACAAAACTGTGTGTGTGCTTGGGTAATTGAAAGTCTGCATTGAGTACTGAAAACAGTGCAGGCTTCTTTTGCTGAGAAGAATAGAAAGGAAAATAAGTATTTATTGAGCATGTCCTATACTAAGTAAATGCTTATATATTATTAATTATTTCATTGTGTCCTTTAAATGACTCTACAAGCTTGGGATTTCAGATAGAAGAGGTACAATCTAGTTTTGCAGCAAAGAGTTGCTGGTAATGAGATTAGACCGGCAGACATGTAAATTACAGCCAGATGGACTTCACACTTAGAGCAGCCAGTCTTGCAACTGGGTGTCTTAGTCACACAGACGTACTGAGGAGCAAGATAGTTCAGCAGAACCACTTCCCAGCCAAAAGCTTTATTTAGGCAAGGGTGAAATTAAAAGAAAAATACTGATAAATGTCCTTTAACTATGAATAGTGTACACAAATGCACAAAGAATAAAATGATTCCTGTTATTTTAAAAGTTAATCTGTCAGGAAAACCCAGTGAGAAAAAAATTAATCATTACATTCATAAAATATACATATTTATGGAAACAGTTCACAGTTTGAGTAACATTATAATAGTCAATAATTTAAAATCACAAAATATCTCTTAAAAGACATAATTATTTGCAAATACTGTACAAGTAACAAATCATGTTTACAAGATATATTTTAATCATGTTATAAAACTTCTGTCATCACAGCTAAAATGCCACTTGATTGATACTGTATGCTCCAAATTAAGGTTCCTATGTACTCAATTGCTGCTGTTCTTTGTGGGGTTTTGTTTTGTTTTTTTTGCCTGTGTTGGGTCTTTGTTGCTATGCACGGGCTTTCTCTAGTTGCGACGAGAGGGGGCTACTCTTCATTGTGGTACGTGGGATTCTCATTGCAGTGGCTTCTCTTGTTACGGAGCACCGACTCTAGGCTCATGGGCTCAGTAGTTGTGGCACACGGGCTTGGATGTTCCGTGGCATGTGGGATCCTCCCGGTCCAGGGCTCGAACCCGTGTCCCCTGCATTGGCAGGTGGATTCTTAACCGCTGTGCCACCAGGGAAGCCCTCTTTGTGTTTTTTAAAAAGTAAGAACATAACTTACTTTTTTTAGTAAAGAAAATAATGTTTTGACAATGTCAAACTCATTCTTAAAATATTATGGTATTGATGCATCTTATGATGCATCCAGTAAAAACAAAAATATGTAGTGATTTAGGTTATCTTCACAGACATTGTGTGTGTGTTCATTTGGTATTGATTAGAACCGAAGCTAATGAGGCCAAGTATTATAAGAACTGTGGTTAACAGCTGGATTATAACAAGCAAATTCCATTGTTTAAATTGCCAGCATTAACCAGCAGCATAAATAGTTAATTTTTTTTTTTTTTTTTTTTGCTTTGTTTGTTGTCACCTGATGAGAGGAGGTAGAAAGTTTGTGTGGCTCTCTGTTAAGATGACAGAGCTGCTGGTTACTCTTCCTATTAGTGGTGCTCTTTGACTGTGTAAACTAGTTCTAAGTTGAAATACAACTACCAGTTGCCTTAATGGTTTTTGGCTTTGCCAACTGCATTAGTTAAGGATGGAGAGCAATAAGCAAGACAGGGATCATGAGACTGATGCCTGTGTGTATGTCTAGAAGGACCATTTCTGGGTTGACAGTTCATTAGCTTTGTGATATTTGGTCAACTGGTTAACATCTCTCAGCCTGTTTGGTTTGTTTGTTGCATCAGTCTGTAAAACAGGAATAATAATAATACTATCTTACCTTCTTCAAAAAGTTATTGTGGGAATCAAAAAAAGATTATATCTGTTAAAAGATAACGGAGGCATATTTAAAAATTTAAGGGTTCATGTGAGCAAAAATTGATTTGACTCTGGCAGCATCAAACTGGATGCACTCTGCAGATAGGAGCTAGGGGCAAGGCTTATAGAGAAGAGGGGGAAGCAAAGTAAGGGCATTATTTGATTGGCTACAGCTTAAGTGGTTACATTCTTTGAGAAAGCCTAGTTAGCTGTGATTCGTTGTCTTTACACTGTAATTTCTTAAATTTGAGACATTTCAGGCTTAGGTTTTAGTTTGCTTTTGTAGGCTCCTATTAAAACCACCTCAGTCTAATGGTCTTCTTGTTTAATTAATTTAGCATGCCAAAAGCACCTCTCAAAATTGCAAAACTTATAAATCTATTGTCCCATAACAAGACCAGATCAAAACAGACTGTAGTAAATCAAGAGGTAAAAACATATTAGCTTTACCTTGCTCCTCGGAATCAAAATCGGGTGCCAGATTCTTGGCCTTCTCAAATTTCTTTCTTCTTGGAGGGCAGAGACTAAGGAGAAGGTTCTTTCCTAAGAGACTTAGAACCTATATCCCCACCATGTACTCTCCAGTTCTATTCTTCACTCAAGCTTGTGTACCATGACTTGGAGGACTTTCATTGCCCAGATGGTGTCTCTCCTTATTCCTTCACCATTATTGGCTTCCTGAATGATAAATTTGTTGTGATTTTCCAAGTCCACATTCATCCTTCTGTTCTGTCTTTAGCAGTCTTCAGGCTGTGTGTTGAGTTATACTCCCAACTTCTGGGGCTGTAATTCTTAACTAGTTTCCCAAGAGGGAGGCCTCACGCATTCTCTAATTCCTCAGAGTGAAAATTCTTAGATGTGGCAAAATTTCCTTGGGGTCTGGTTTAGAAATAAGGTGAGTGTCATAATATAGGTTACTACACCAAACTTAAAAAATTTTTTTTTTTATATTGGAGTATAGTTGATTAACAATGTTGTATTAGTTTCCAGTGTACAGCAAAGTGATTCAGTTATACATATACAAGTATCTATTTTTTTTTCAAATTCTTTTCCCATTTAGGTTATTACAGAATATTGAACAGAGTTCCCTGTGCTATACAGTAGGTCTTTGTTGTTTATTTATTTATTTTTAAAAAATTTTTATTGGAGTATAGTTGATTTACAGTGTTGTATTAGTTTCAAGTATACAGCAAAGTGAATCAGCTATAAATATGCATATATCCACTCTTCATTTGATCCTTTTCCCATATAGGCCATTACAGAGTATTGAGTAGAGTTCCCTGTGCTATACAGTAGGTCCTTATTAGCTCTCTATTTTATACATAATAGTGTGTATATATCACTTGCAATCTCCTAATTTATCTCCTGATTTATCCTTCCTACCCTTTTTCCTCCTGGTAACCATAAGTTTGTTTTCTACATCTGTAACTCTATTTCTCTTGTAAATAAGTTCATTTGTACCATGTTTTTAGATTCCACATATAAACGATAGCATATATTTGTCTTTCTCGTCTGATTTACTTCATTCAGTCTGACAATGTCTAGGTCTATCCATGTCGCTGCAACGGCACTATTTCATTCTTTCTTATGGCTGAGTAATATTCCATTGTATATATGTATCACATCTTCTTTATCCATTCATCTGTCGATGGACATTTAGGTTGCTTTCCTGTCTTGGGTATTGCAAACAATGCTGCTATGAACATTGGTGTGTACGTATTCTTTCGAACCATATATGCCCAGGAGTAAGATTGCTGGATCATATGGTAGCTCTAGCTTTAGTTTTGTTTTTGTTTTTGTTTTTGTTTTGCGGTATGTGGGCCTCTCACTGTTGTGGCCTCTCCCGTTGTGGAGCACAGGCTCCGGATGCGCAGGCTCAGCGGCCATGGCTCATGGGCCCAGCCGCTCCGTGGCATGTGGGACCTTCCTGGACTGGGGCACAAACCTATGTCCCCTGCATCAGCAGGTGGACTCTCAACAACTGCGCCACCAGGGAAGCCCCTATTTTTAGTTTTTTAAGGAACCTCCATACTGTTCTCCATTGTGGCTGTACCAATTTATATTCCCACCAACAGTGTAGGAGGGTTCCCTTTTCTCCACACCCTCTCCAGCATTTATTGTTTGCAGATTTTTTGATGATGGCTATTCTGACCAGTGTGAGGTGATACCTCATTGTAATTTTGATGTGCATTTCTCTAATAATTAATGATGTTGAGCATCTTTTCACATGACTCTTGGCCATCTGTATGTCTTCTTTGGAGAAATATTTATTTAGGTCTTCTGCCTATTTTTTGATTGGATTGTTGGTGTTTTTGATATTGAGCCACGTGAGCTGTTTGTATATTTTGGATATTAATCCCTTGTCAGTCACATTGCTAGCAAATATTGTCTCCCATTCTGAGGGTTCTCTTTTCATCTTGTTTATGGTTTCCTTTGCTGTGCAAAAGCTTTTGAGTTTAATTAGGTCCCATTTGTTTATTTTTGTTTGTATTTCTGTTACACTAGGAGATCGATCAAAAAGGTATTGCTGTGATTTATGTCAAAGAGTCTTCTGCCTATGTTTTCCTCTAAGAGTTTTATAGTATCTAGTGTTACATTTAGGTATTTAATCCATTTTGAGTTTATTTTTGTGTATGGTGTTAGAAAATGTTCTAGTTTCATTTTTTTACATGTAGCTGTCCAGTTTTCCCAGCACCATTTATTGAAGAGGCTGTCTTTTCTCCATCATATAGTCTTGCCTACTTTGTCATAGGTTAATTGACCACAGGTGCATGGGTTTATTTCTGGGCTTTCTGTCCTGTTCCATTGATCTGTATTTCTGTTTTTGTGCCAGTACCATATTGTTTTGATGACTATAGCTTGGTAGTATAGTCTGAAATCAGGGAGCCTGATTCCTGTAGCTCTGTTTTTCTTTCTAAAGATTGCTTTGGTTATTCAGGGTCTTTTGTGTCTCCATACAAATTTTAAGATTTTTTGTTCTAGTTCTGTGAAAAATGCCACTGGTAATTTGATAGGGATTTCATTGAATCTGTAGACTGCCTTGGGTAATATAGTCAGTACTACCCAAGGCAATATTGGCAATATTGACAATATTGCTTCTTCTAGTCCAAGAACATGGTATATCTTTCCATCTGTTTGGTCATCTTTGATTTCTTTCATGAGCATTTTATAGTTTTTGGTATATAGGTCTTTTCTCTCCTTAGGTAGGTTTATTCCTAGGTATTCTATTCTTTTTGATGTGATGGTAAATGGGATTGTTTCTACACCAAACTCTTTACTTGGCAATATTTGGAGCAAGTCTCTTGTCTGGACCCAAGCATCTTAACTCTTACCCAGTTGTTTAGGCCAAAAATGGTGGAGTCATCCTTTACTTCTCCCTTGATATCATACTGCCCACACACTCCATCAGGAAATCCTGTTAGCTCTACCATCAATAGATAGCCAGAATCCAACCACATCTCACTACTTTCTCGCCACTCTTGTCCTGTCTACGATGGTTTCAGCAGCCTCCTAACTACTCACCCTACTTCTGTCTCTGGCTCCCTCCCCACAGTGTCTTCTCAGAATATCAGCCACAGTTATCCTTCAAAAGCTAACTCAGACCCATGCAGTGCTCTGCTTCTCATAACCCTCTGGGTAAAAGCCAGTCCTTTTAATGCCCTAAAAGGCCTTACAAAATCTAACCTCCTTACCTAACTGACCCCATCTCCTGCTCCTATCCCCTCTGCTCACTGCTGCGGTCCTGGTCTTTCACAGTCTACCTTATTTAAGTTTAAACCCCATCCCCAGCACTACTGAGTCCCCTAGCCTGTATAAAACCATAGCACTTATAACATCCTATATAAGCTACTTATTGACTGTCAGTCTCTCACCTCTGCAATAAAAGGTGTGTGAGGACTTGGAGGGATACTTGTCTGTTTTATTCACTGATGTTTTCCTGGAATCTAAATCATTGCCTGTTATGTAGTAACTTCTCCAATAGTTGCTCTAAGAATGAATGAAATATATATATATATATATATATATATATATATAATTTTTTTTGTGGCCCATCTAGGGCACTATCTAGGGTATTAAGGGCAGATTTTTTTCCTCTCTGCAAGTGCCTCAGTACCAGATTTGATCATTAGTCCAAAGTATATCTACAGAGCCTTTATACAGAGAGAGTTCCTGGCAGCTGCTTTCTCTGACATGCGTAATAGGCCACGAAGACCATAAAGACTAAGCCCCTTTCTGGAATCTACACAACATCTCATTGCTCATTTTTAGAATTTGTTGTACGATATCTTCTTAAATAAATTTAAACTGTCTAAACAACTTAGTCTAAAGATGCATTTTAACAGAAAATTTACTTGGGAGTCTGTGTGTATGTTGCAGAAAATGTGTCTAATTCAGATGTGGTAAATAGTTTCTTGGCAAGGTATAGAATGTCTGGCATTCCTAGAATTGTTAGAAATACATGTTTTAAAAGTAATTCCTTTATTTCCTTTACCCTTTATCTAGATATTCTATCAAATACCTCTGTAGTCTGGGAAAGATTGACACTAGTTTAAGTAAAAGTGTTAATAGACCAAACCAAAGCAAACACTACTGAAATGAAAATGCCACAAAGAAAGTGACATGATAAAACCGAGATTATTGAAATGGAAAATGGCATAATGTTTTATAGCATGAATAGCTGAGATATTTGCTTGTCAGAAAAACATTTGTCTTCATTGAAATACCTCAACTTTTGTTTAATTTTACATCAAAGATGTTTCTTTGAACGTTTGACATAATTAGTGATTTCTTTTGTTACTCTTTCAAATGAAAATGAGCAAAGATTGTAGGCAGACATAATATGAATTAGAGAGCAACCATGAATTAGTTTGAAGTCCTAGGTCTTTCTTTACACTAGTTTTGAATTTGGCTGTAATCTAGAATATGTCGACAAAATGAGGACAAACTGGCATTCTATTATTTGATCAATGTTTGTGGAAATGCTAAATATTACTTAGAAATAGTTTCCCTGCCAGGTTTACTATTTGACTAGTATATATGTACGTGTGTGCATGCATGTGGGTGTGCGCGTGTGTATACACACACACATATATCTATGTGTAAATAAAACAGTCATAAAAAATGATTTTCCTTGAATTCGAAACTAAAAAATTTCAAGTTGGCAAGTTATAAAGTAATAATGCTTTATTTTTCTCTAACATGTTTTAGTTTTGCTTTCAAACAGATTTTAGGCCAGAGAAACAGGACCCATTATAAGATTATTTACCTTTGAGATTGTGTTTAAGGCCACATTTTCCGTGTCTGCTGCACAGAATTATATCTTTCTACTGATAAAATATTTGAAAAGTGTGCAATAAAACATACATTTTATGACAACTTTTTTTGTACTGAAATCAGATTCCCTGCCAGCACATCTCTTGCTTGACTGGAGAGAGCTGGGGGGCTTAGTCAAGTAGAATAACACTACATTATAAGTCCTGGCTAAAAGCAGGATTTATAATGAAGGAACGATCTGAATTGCTGATGACAGTGGCTATTGGTGTGGGAATAAAGTGACTGAGAGATTTCCCTGTGTATTTTGCCAAGACCACAAAGGATGGGGATTAACAGGTCAGGCTATTCATCCTAGCATCTAGAGGTAAAATAAGAACTCTTATATTTATATTATCATTGAGGAAGAATGAAAAATTATGTTTATTAAAGTGATTGGATTTTGTATATAAGTCACTCTAAAAATTCTAATAAAACTGAGGGTGGAATAAAAAGATACTACACAAATATTTAGAAAAAAATTCATTAAGGGAATCTTTTGGCAAGTTAATTAAGTAATGCTATTAAAAATTTTTTTAAATTATTTTTTACCCCTCTTATCTCAAGGAAGAATGGGTTACAGTTAGAACAGAATAATGGGAATTGAACCACATATGTTTGTTTACATAGGTTGATAAGTGAAAATAATGAAACTGACATATAATGGTCACAGACATGTATAGGTATGGAGCTTGTTTTTATTATCCATACCCAAGAAGATTAGAGAAGGGAAAAATAATCAAGTATGTACAAGGAAGGCAAAAGTTTCCTCAAGAAATTCTTTTTTAAAAGAGAAAGAACTAAATTAGTTGTTAGCATATGAAATTTTAAAAACTGGACAATACTGGCTAGAACTTTTCACTTCTGGATCACTGATCTGAATACAGCAGATGACATGTCATCAGGGACCAAAGCCATTACCATAGTGTCTTATGTGAAATAAGGTAATTCTCACATTTCTTTTCCAAGAGTAGAAATGGCCATGCATACTATGAATTATTAGAAGTAAGATAGGTATGGAAATTTGTTGAGGCAAAATAATGAAATTAGATGGAATAAACCAGTCTCCTATTCCTTTACAAAATCAAATATAACTCTCATTTAAAAAGCAAAACATTGCTCTTTATGAAACTACCATAAGAAGATGTGATAGACTGTAAATCAGTATGTGATAAACAATTATTGTTTTTTTCTTTTTATTTACTCCCCCTCTTCTGGGAAAATGATACACAGATTTTGCTGGGACCGACATCCTGTTCCATCCTCATCCAGATGGTATGGGTGGGCTTGTCCTGACCCTCACCTCTAGAGGTGGGACATTGACTTCCTTTGAGAAAACAAGAACTTTTCCTCTTACCTTTGAAGTTACTGGGAAAGACCGTCTTTCTTTCGTTTGATGGTGTGTGGTAAAACTGTAACAGTCATTTTACCACTATAGCAGGGAATCTAGTTATTAGGAGGCAACAGTGTGGAGTCTGAGGGCAAGGCCAGAGTGTGGAAGAGAGGTCAGAGAGATAGAGAGGAATCAGATCCTTGGTGATCTGATTTTAAGCTTCTGGTTCAATTTTTTTCTACTTTTATACTTTCAGTTAATAAAGTGATAGATTCCCTTTATTGTTTTAGTTGGATTTTTTTTCTCATTTGAAACGTAAATAATTATTTTCATGGAAAGTGCTATTAAAAGTAGGATGGTAAAAATAATAGACCTGAAATGTGGCAATAGATAACTGAAAATATGTGATGGAAAATTCTTCCTCTAACATTCTAGGTTCCTCTGCTGGCCTAATAATTAAATTGACATGAGACAGATTAACAAGTTAAAAAAAAAAAAACATACTTATGATTGTATGGGAAACCCACATAACATGAGAGATTCTAAAGATGAGTAAAATGAGGTATATATGTCATCTTGGACTAAGGTGAGGTAGGTAGGGGTCTGGGACTTCAAAGAGAAGGAAGGCAATTTAAAGGAAGATAAAGAGAGCAAATGTTTGGTAAACAAATGTTTGCTGTGCTGAGCCACATAGAAACAATGGGACACTGTTTTTTAACAGACTTTGCTAGGTTTCTCCCTGTCTGTCACACCTGGTTCATATTATATTATAGTTATCTACGGTAATAGCTGCCTTCCTGGAACAGATCCTCCATCTCAGTTTTTTAAGTCAGGTAGAGGGAACATCAAACGTTCTTCCTGAGTCTTTTGTTTCTTAAAAGTAATCAGCCTAAAATAATCTTCATGACAAAGAGACACATTTTGGGGTGGCAAATTTTGCACCCCTACAAGAAAAATGAAAACCCCCTCATTCCCCACCAAAATAAGGAAGCAGACAACCCTTGTTACATCATAGCTGAATAGCTGGGTAAATATCACCTTGTATTTAGGGATTCAAATCAAGACTGCAGAGTTAAGATACTTGGTAGAAAATATTCTAAGTATGGTGGTATATGATGGCCTTCAGAACATTCATTAGAAATAAAGTTACTTTGAAAGTACAATTGAACACAAAAATGAACAGAGGCTCTTTAAAAACAATTGAATTTTTTTTTTCCAGCAGCAGGTTTGAAACAAATCTGTCCAAACTTTGAGAACATTTTATAACTGCCAGTTCCCAGGACTCCAGAGATGCCATATTATTTTCTTCTTTCCAAACCTTGTTTTCAGCCCTTCCCATTTATTCTAGAAGTTCCAGATAGTTTTCCAGTCAATTTCCTTTTACTGACATTAACCAGAGTAAATTTCTGTTGTTTGTGGCCTGAGAAACCTAATTGATTAAACACATTTCACACATTAATTTTTCATCAGCCTCTGTTAATCTAAACAACTTAAAAACGATCTTTTAAACATCCCCTTACATGTGCATGATCAAATTAGTGCTTGTTTTAAAAGAAAAAATAACTTTAAAAATTACATATTTCTTATTATTAATAGATTATTTTCCCCAAACCATTTTCATTTTATTACTGTTATGATGTTACCAAACCCAAGTTTGTGTGCCCAATGCACAGTGAGGCCAAACAAACGGAAGTGCTGGAGTTTGGAGGAGAGAAATGTTTATTGCTGGGCCAAACAAGGAGAATGGGTGGCTCGTGCTGAGAAACCCCAAACTCCCTGATGGTTTTCAGGGAGAAGTTTTTATAGGAAAAATTTAGGGTGAGGGCTGTAGTATGTGTGACTTTGCTTTGATTGGTTGGTGGTGAGGTAACAGGGTGGTACTACAGGTATCTTGTGCTCAACATGAAGTTTCCATCCTCCATGTGGGTGGGGATCTTATTTCCTGTAGAAGAACTCAAGGGTATTGTTATGTATATTCTATGAGGAGGAAGCAGGACCTGCCCCAAGGCTGCATTACTGTTTCTTGACTGCGTCTCCTTTCTTTCTGCATCCCCTCCCTTTCCTGCTTAGCAACTATTTGAATCTGCCCTTTGGAACTCAGAGAAGATCAAGGAAGCCGAATTAAGCCTATTTCCTATAAACAAGAAACAGGGGACATGGAAAGGATTTGTACTAGATGATTAGTTTTTACATCTAAAATCATTTTCTTCTTGTTTTACTTCAAAGCCTCCACATGACCTCCATTTCAAATGGAAGAAACCTGGTGGTGCATCCATTCCAACTCCCCATTTAATGAGGAAATTTAGAGGCTTTGAGATCTAAGGTCTCACAGTTACTAATTATCATTGACTTCTAGGCTGAAAAACCATGGTATTTCTACTTGCCTACCTGGGTAAGGCTAAACACTTTTTGGAGGAAGAATTGCCTCTCCGGGCTCAACTATTTTCTTGACAAAGGAAGCAAAATTGAACAGGCAAGTGAATTTGCAATTCAGTTCACCAGGGTATCATTTGCTGTGATCAAACCACAAAGTTATTAAATGCTAGTCCATTCATAGGAAGAAGACAAATTAAATTTGTCTCTGAAAGTGTTTCTTTAAAGGAATAAGCTTATATAAAAGATCAACGAACATTTATCAAACACCATGTATCATGTGAATAAGTTGCAGTTTCTGCTCCAAAGTGGAGGAAATGGGTTGATTTTATTTAATAGAAATGGAAATTCCAGAAAGGGGAACAAAAAAGGACTTTAATTCTAATTTACATGATCTTTCTGAATAGAATAAGAGATCATTGTGACTGGATAATAAAAAGTTCTCCCTCCAATATCAAATTACTTTTCTTCCCTGTAAAAGGACAAAAGTGTTAACATTCACCAAGTAGATTCCATTCAGTGGAAACTTTGAAAAGATTGAAAAAAAGAACTTTTTTTCTTCACTTATTATTTTTTGCTGCCTTATTACTTCATTGTAGAAGGTACTGCTCCATGCTCTTTAGTTTAGTGACTAATGTAATTCACAGAACATTGGTGACTCATTCTAGAAACTGGTCTTTCTTCTCAATTTTACTTGTTTTTTTTTTTTTCTCCCACTAGTAATCTGTATGGAGAAATACATAAGGCATGCTATTATCCTTTGAATATATTCCTTCATATAGAGAAACATGCAGAAGACCCAGTTCTGTGGAATAATACTTAGGGTGGACTGTACCTCATTGCCCATTTATTTCCTTAGATATTTCAAATAGTCTTTGAAGCAAAATAACAAGTTTGTAATTCCCCATTGCTTTTTACAGATTCTCAGTAATCAACAATTTAACAAAATAGTCTGTGACTAATAATACTATATACCACAATTTGATGAACTATTCATTTTAACTTAGGTAGTCGCTTTTTTGATATTGCCTGTACTTAAGCATATATAAACATATATGACTATTTTATATATATATATATATGTATTAATTTTACACATTCTGAGACAAAAAGCAAAAGGAATTTCTATAAGTTTTCTGCATGAATTTTAAAAATAGTGGTCTGACTGTGAAGCCAGGATCAGAAAACTTGCTGTACAAGGCCCAATAGTAAATATTTTAGGTTTTGTGTGTCATGTAGCCTCTGTTCCTTCTACTCTATGCTGTCAGGAAAGCAGCCATAGTTAGAAAGGAATTGGCGTGGCTGCATTAAAAAAAAACCCACTTTATTTACAAAAATAGGTAGTGGGCTATTTGGCCCTCTGACTGTAGTTTGCTGACCCCTGCTTTCGAATGTGAGGAATTTTTCCAGAAGGTATCAATTCACACAAGAGCAGAAATAATAACCAAAAAGTTAACACAAAGTTGTAAGCATTACTTTGAAATTTCTGAAACAGAAGCTTATCCTTAAATGTAGAAATTCTGTCTTGCCATTATATTTGATAAAGTATGGTCATCTCCAACCAGGATTTTTTTTTCTTTTGAATTTTATTTTATTTATATTTTTATACAGCAGATTCTTATTAGTTATCCATTTTATACATATTGTGTATACATGTCAGTCCCAATTTCCCAATTCATCCCACCACCACCACCCTCCCGCCACTTTCCCCCTTGGTGTCCATACATTTGTTCTCTACATCTGTGTCTCTATTTCTGCCCTGCAAACCAGTTCATCTGTACCATTTTTCTCAGTTCCACATATATGCGTTAATATGCAATATTTGTTTTTCTCTTTCTGACTTACTTCACTCTGTATGACAGTCTCTAGATCCATCCACGTCCAACCAGGATTTATGAGTGTCTAAAAAAACTGCTGCCGACTAGTTTGGGGCGCTAATTTCTGTCTGCTATACTAGTGATTGTATATGTTACCAATGTATGCCTGCTAAGAAAACAGTTGAAAAGGCTCGGAAGAAACAATTATACCTTATTGTTTATTAAAGGAGAAAAATAATCTCTCTAAAATATGCCTGTAATGATCTAGGAAGATGACTAGAGAAAAAATAAAATCAAAGATATTCCATAGGCTTCTTGTTTGTATCACCTTCACAAAGTGGAAGGATCTTTAAACTGGAAATAGTAGAACAAATATTATCTTTCACATAACAAGAAGGATACCCAAAAATGAATAATGCACATGAAACCTGTAATTTATCTTGGTGAATAACAACTCTTTTCCATAAATTTCTTTAAACACTCCAAACCTATTAAGTTACATTTCAGATCCTGATCCAGAATTTATCAGAATATTTAATAGCATCTAGCAGCATGGTGATGGAGATATTTCTGCATTGGATAAGAAGTTGGTGATTTCTGAAAGTTCCTTCTACTTCTAAAATTTCAGACTTTTTGAAAATATCCTACTATTAGCACCCTCATATACTGAAAAAATATCACTAATTATATGTCTTTTCATAAGGGTGCAATGGTAAGAGATTCAGACTTAAAACAAACTATATCCAAGTAATGTGAGGTTTTTACTTCAAAATTACTACCAGTAATTGGAAATAGAAGTTGATGTGCTCTTTGTCAAAATAATACTTCTTTTATTTTGTTTTCCTGTTAGTGTTTTAGCTATTATATTCTTTGCCACATTACAAATTTATTTTTTTCTGTTTTCAAGGAGAAAAATTACTTATTCACAGAAGTATCTCACAGAACTAACTCTCCGCATCCTCTCCCTTTCTCTCTCTCTCTCCCCCCCTCACTCTCTCACTCATACACAAACACACATACACAAAAATGAGACTTTTAATTAGAAAGATGATGCTTGAGTCATCCCATAGTTTTAAGTTATGTTGTTCTAATTTTGTTACATGAACTTGCAAAAAAACTTGTTGGAGAGACACAGTTTTCCCTCCTGATTTGGGTGATACGTTTAGACAAAGGAATATTGGGGAAAATTATTGACAGTTTTATTATGTGGCACTGACAGTTTTATTTTTTATATAGAAAGAATATGACAAAAATCAAAGTATTGGAACATATTTTAGCTAGTCTAAATGTATAGAAGTAATCGTAAAAGACACCATTAACTCATCTTGCTCTAGATAATGAGATAAAATTAAGAATAATAAAATTAAGCCTAATGATGGAGAAAATATTTTCCTATGCCCTTAGAAATAAAGCCTTAATTAGCTGGAATTTTAGAGAATGAAGTGTTCTGGTAATTTAATTTTCTGAATAATGGAAGATAAACAGAAAATCCTTTAATATCATGCCCATTTTGTTGCAGAATTCCTAAAATGACTAAGTATTATCTCTTGCCTTAGTAAGTATAAAGTAATTAAATTTTATGCTTCTTGAAGGTCATTTCGGAAAATTATCTCTCCTTTCTCTACACTCATTTTACTGGAAACTCTTACATGGCATTTATCATAGTTTGCCTTGTGATGCATGTAGTATTTCTTCTGCCAGTTTATAAACGTCTTGAGGCTAGAAACATGTCTTTTTTCTCTTTTTTTTTTTTTTCGGTATGTGGGCCTCTCACTGTTGTGGCCTCTCCTGTTGTGGAGCGCAGGCTCTGGATGTGCAGGCTCAGTGGCCATGGCTCACGGGCCCAGCCGCTCCGCGGCATGTGGGATCTTCCCAGACTGGGACACGAACCCGTGTCCCCTGCATCGACAGGCGGACTCTCAACCACTGCACCACCAGGGAAGCCCTAGAAACATGTCTTTTTCTTCATTTAGCCCCATAATAGATAACACAATACCTCATATGTAATACATGATCAATAAATATTGAATTGGATAGTTATGAATTTCAATTATGACTATGAGATATTATAGATTCAGAAATTGCCTCTTGCTTATAAGAGCATGTCAGAAATAATCATGGTTAATTACAGACTCTGACTAATCAAAATCTGATTTTGGATCTGCTTCATTAAGTCATGTTTTAAATATTTAATGTTTTTAATATTTATAAATATAATTCTATATGATCATTTTTAATGATTCTATACATATGTATTCCAGCCTATATATAGACCATATATTACTTCACCAATTTCCTTTTTTTTTTTTTTTTTTTTTTTTTTTGCGGTACGTGGGCCTCTCACTGTCGTGGCCTCTCCCGTTGCGGAGCACAGGCTCCGGACGCGCAGGCTCAGCGGCCGTGTCTCACGGGCCCAGCCGCTCTGCGGCATGTGGGATCCTCCCAGACCGGGGCACGAACCAGTGTCCCCTGCATCGGCAGGCGGACTCTCAACCACTGCGCCACCAGGGAAGCCCAATTTCCTATTTTTGTATATTTTAATTGTTTTGAATTTTTATTTTCATAGACATTGCTATATGTAAATGACTATATACATCATTACCTCTACACAGTAAAATTCTTATAAGTACAATGGTTAGTGAAAGTGTATGCAGCTATTTAAGACTTTTGATAAACGTTGTCCTCTTAAAAAGATATAATAGTTTATAATTTTACCAATAAAATTATATGAGAGTGTATGTTTCCCAAAACCTTTGATCAAATTGAGTAGTATCCTATTTAATCAATTAACGGTAGGGAGTAACTCATTGTTCTCTGTGCCCTTTTTTGATCATTAATTCATTTGAACTTGTTTTCATTTTCATTGTATCTTATTTGTATTTCATTTCAGTAAACTTTGTTTTCCCGTTTTTCTGTTAGTGTGTTGGTCTTATATGCGTTTATATAAAGCTTAGTAAACTTTTATCTCTTTTGTATGTTATTTTTGTCTCCATTTGAAGTATATAACGTTTTAAATTGTTATGTAGTTGAGATTTTTAACTTTTGCCTTTAATAAGGTTCTGACTTTAGGGTTAACTTTGTAAACCCTTTTCACAGCCCAATGTTTAAATTTTTTTCCAGATGCTTACTTCTAGTTATTTTATGGTTTCCTTTAAATAAAATTTGCTTTGTTGAATAACAGAATTATTTTCCACATTGCCATCATACTGATTAGCTGTGGATGAGGCACTCTAAGCTCACTGCAATATCGACTTCCCTGTAGAGCAGAATTTTCTGTATGTTGAGCCATGCCACCTGCCATGCTGACATGGGTTACCTGAGTGTCCAGGGAAAGCCTGCAGCTCTCTGTACCTATAATTCAGTCTCCAGCTGTGGGTAATTACCAACATTTAGGGTAGAGATCTAAATATTATCATTTTTTAAATGAGTACCATGATATGGAAAATGGTTAGGAATCACCTTGACTAAAAACTATGGCCAGAAACATTTATAAATAAACGTACTATCACAAAACTCAGAAATGACGTTTTTGATGTTTTCTGACCTCAGCAAGGTTATCCATTTTCTAGAATGGATCCCCCATGTGAGGTCACATTTGGACTTTTGAAGAAAATTATGCAATAGATACAAAAGTACGTCAAGTATCAGGCTTACATAACTTCTTTAACGCAGGCAGTATAATAAGGATTTTTCAAAAGAATTTCCAACGTAAAATTTTCTTTTGAGCTTTGAGATGAGAAAATGCTGCTTCTTAATGTAGAATAATACTGTTTATCTCTTACAGTTGAACTCCACATCAAAAGTTTTTCCTCCACAACTCCTTTTAGTTCAGCGTGATTGGCCTCAATTGCCGCTCATTCTTTAGTATGTGGAGTAGTCGATCAGGCAGCTCTGAAATGTGCTAAAATGAAGCCCTTGAAGTTGAATTTGTGGCTTTGAGAGACAGGACACTTTTCATCTGTATTCCCGCTTTTTATCACTGTCCTTAAAGTGTCTTAGAAAGAAAAGACATTAAGACATATAGAGTATGAAATGCTAATCAGGTAAGATGGTAAATGCCATTCAAGGGGAGAGATGATACCCACATAATGGATGATGATTGTGAATGTTTGGTAGTTGTGCCGACATATCAGTGCTTTTTGCAGGGAAGGAGTATTCTGAGGGAAGCCTGTGTACTGGTTCATAATGTTCATAATCATTCCAAGCATACAAAGAATGGTCACATAAATTTAAATATAAATGGAATTGCAAAAGCACATGTGAATTTACATACATATTCATACACAGATATAAATTATATATGTTCTTCATCATACTTAAATATCTGTGTGGAGATATACATATAAGTATATTGCTGAATAAAATGTTATTATATTACTTCTAAATAATGCCTTTAAAAACAAGTATGATAGGGAAAGAAGACCATCTAGTCCCCTTTACTTTCATAATTAAACATTATGTTTTCATCTACATGACTGATATCTAGAACATATGGATCTTTCTTTAATTGAAACATATTCTAGCTCTCCTTACCACTAAGCATGTTGTAGATATACTTTTTTTATATAAAAAATAAATTCATGATATATTTTTGGAGTAAAAAATTACTTTCATAACATGTTATCACTTTGTATGTGTATATGTTAGCATATATAACATACACATATATTTTGTGTATATATATTTATATGAATGTTCATATGTGTATACAACTATCAGTGTTAAAAACTAAATGTTGTATGCACTTAAATGATAAGAGTAGGACCATTGGATTATTGGTGGTTTACTTCCTACTTCACACTTCCTTCCACTTTCTGAGTTTCGGTAGTAAAGACATTAATTTTATAATCAGAAAATATAGTAAAACTATTTCCATTTTACTAAGGAAAAAAAAGCTGTCTTTCTATAAACCTCACATTTGTATTTTTTTGATTCAGCTTGCCTTAAAAACAAGAATGAAACAGTCAGAACTCTAATAAAACAGGGATCATCTAATGCAATTTAAATGTAGTCCACCCTTAGGGACACATACTAGGTGAAACATTCATCTGTGGGTCATGTTGATCATTTACTGCCCAAGATCATCAAGCTCAATTCCCACATTACACCAGCTCACCAGAAAGCAAAGCAGCTTAACTATTTAATTTTACCCTCCACAGCACACCTTTTTAATTTTAATTTTTTTTACAAAATTTCAATTTAACTTTATGTCCATGAAAGCTGCCTAGCTTAGCCAAGAGACAGCGCAGGGCACTTAACTTGGGTCTCTGTAGCATTTCCCTTACAAAACACTATGTGTGTGTCTTTTCCCAAGGACCAATATATGTAATAGTCACCAGTATGGCAAATGCAATTGTTTTTCCATCTACTAGTATGAATTTTGCCATTATGTTGTCTTTGCATCTTTCATTGGAAGCTCCATTACAAATTATTGTCAAAACTCTCAAATTATTTGTGATACAGGCAGATAGATAGACAGATAGATACACATGCACACATAGAGTGAAAGTGGTACAATCTATTGAGTTTTCCTCATTTTCCTAGGAGGTAAGAAGTTCAGATATAAATTTTTGTAATAAGTAGGATTAGTATGGATTTCCTGGTATCATTTTTTCTTCTCTTCCTTATCTTTTATATAACATAAAATACTTTAAAATTAAAGTCATGTTAAAAGTATTATATACTTCTTATTGACAAACTTAAAAATACATAGAAAGTGACAAAAATAAAAAGTAATTTATAATTTCATCATTTCAGAACTTTTTCTAATGTTTTGTCCAAATATATGTGTGTGTGTATATATATATATTTTTATTGCTTTTCATAAAGCTTTTACGTGCTATATATATAGTTTAATAACTTGATTTTTAAATTTAATATACTAAATATTTCCTGCTATTAAGTTGTTTTCTATAATTGATAATTTATATATATATTTTGGAGCATTTAAACCATTTTAATTTTTTCTCTTATTTATGTTGATAAACATCCTTATACATGTATCCTTGTGCATATTTCAGCAATTAGACTTCCAGCAATCAGAATGGCAGAGCAACTTTGCCTGTTCATTTGTAAACACGTAATATATTTTAAGGTTTTAAAATAAGCCTGTAGCTTTAGAAAATCAAGGAAATTATAAATTCCTCCTGTGACTCTGGTTCCTAGCAAATTCCAACAACTCTGTGATCACTCACAGGACAGAGATGAATGGAAGGTCAGTGTCTTCATTTCCAGGTCTGAGCACTGCCTCAGAGTACAACATATATATCCCAGGTGCAGTATATTCCAACGCCAAGAATTACATTCAGCCAGAATCTTGAAGTAATTTCTTCCTTATATTTTGGATTCCAGTGTTGCTGTTTAGAATACAGTGTCATTCTGATTGTTTTTCTATTAAAAGTAAACTTTTTCTTTTGAGATCTTATAGCATGTTTATTCTTGGTGTTCTTAAATGAAGTGTCCCATCATGAGAATACTTCTGCACATATTGGGTTAGATAATGGATGTGCCCTGTTAGTCATGTCCTTCATTCCTGGTGAATTTCCTTGTAATTTCTCTTTGATATGTTTCACATCTCTATTGCCTTTGTCCTTTTTTTCGGAAACCCCTCCTAGTTGGCTCTGAGAGACGTAGGGTTTTTCTTTAACTGATTTTATTGTTATTTAAAAAAATATTTCCCATCTCTGTCATTTTTTAAAAATCTGATTTCTGGGAGATAACCTCTCATTATCTTTTTTTTTTTTTTTTTGTGATGAGAACTTTTAAGATTTACTCTCAGCAACTTTCACCTCTCATTATCTTTAAGAACTTCTTTTGAATTTTTTTCATGCTGATTTCCTTTGTTTCTTTTTTATAGCATACTCTTTTCTCTTGTTTTTTAATCAGACACAATACTTTTCTGATTGTTACTATTTAGTCTTTTTTATGATTTTCATTAGCTTTTTTGATATTTTTATCTGACTATATATTATTTGGGTTTTCTACCATGTTTTTTTTTCCTATTGGTTTATGTCAGTCTTTATCATGTTGCAGTTTTTTCTCACATGTCTGGTAGTTTTTATTATCCATTCAAACTTAAGATAAAGACTCACCCCATTTTGCACTGTTCCTGGCGTCTGTGGGTACCAAGTCATTACATTGTGTTTCATGCCTCCAGAGAACAAACATCCAGCCTTCTGGCTGAAAGATGGGAGCCTAGATGTTGACAGTTTCTGTATGGGAGCAGGGCTAAGAGTAGCATGAGCAGTGACTTTCCATGTACAGACCTTCAGCATATTCCCATTTCCCAGCTCAGGCTCACTCTCAACCTGTGCTGTACTGGGATCTTCACATCCTGAATTTGGGTTTTTGCTTGGTGAATTGACTCTTTTTGCTTGTAACATCTCTACACACAGTTTATTGTCATTTCCCTCCCCCAGTTAAATCATTTACTACTTATTTACCTGCTTTCTATCTCTTCTATTAATGTCTACTCTCTTTTTTCTCTTTTTCTTTGAGAGTTCTTAATAGTTTTATTTCTTTCTTCTTATTTTAGTTGTGTCTCAGGAGGGAGAAGAGATACACAAATATGTTTAACCTGCCATGTTTTTGAGGAAGTGGTTTTATGTAACTTTCAGTCACCCAAATTTGTTCTTCAGTGTGCTGGTGATTGGTTCTAGATAACGAATCTTCCAATTATATGTTTTATTTATGATTCATCAACTTATCTCTCTAAATTATTTAACCTTATTCATCACTCTCTTTATTTAAATGGCATGTATTGTGATGGAGCAAAACATGTTTGACACCAGTATCTACACTTAGGAAGCCTCCGCCATAGATATTATTATGAGATAATGCAAATAACTAATAGATACATTTAAAAAAATAAAACCAAGATGCAATGTAACTAAATGTCAAAATAAATAGATGACACCAAACTAGATCACACTAGAATTTAGGGATTTAACAGAGCCTATGGATTAAAGATCTTTTATGTCTACAGCTGGTTGAGGTTTGGCAACTTTAAGACCTATATTATAATTTGCTAGTATTTGTGATTTATCATATCTTTTAATTTCTGCCATTCTATATCAAAAAAAGCTAAAACAAGCATTTATTTATTTATTTTTTTTTTTGGTCTTTCTCTGCGTATGTTTTTCTACATTATCATTTACATGCAATTATTATCTTAACTTTATAATTAACTTAATCTCCTTTTAAACTGGGCGCATGCCAATTTCATTGGATTTCTCACTCTACAGTGGCTTTAAGGTAATAGTTAACACTACTTGTTGAACACTCAGTATGTACCAGATACACAACTAAGCACTTTACATGAATCATCTAATCCTCCCTGCAACTCTATCAGACAAATATTATTATAACCTTGCTTTACTGATGAGAGATTTAAAACTCTAAAAATTAAGTAACTTGTTCAGGATCACACAGTCCATATAAATGGGGTACAAAGCTAGACAGTTTTCTTTAGAGCCCTACCCTTAACTAATACATCACCTTGTACACAGCAGGCAAACAGTAAATATCTGCTAAAGATGAAGGAAACCTTTACTAATCTTTTTAATCCTTAAGAAGTTTACACATTTACAGAATTCACTTTCTACAAAATTTCTTGTAACGTGATGCTTACTAATGGTGAAAAACCTTCCACAATTTTTCTTCATTCCTATTGATTTGCAGTCACTCATATAAAAATCCATTTCACAAAAATCTTTGGAGTTTTTTGCAAATTGTAAATGCTTATGAAATAGTGTCAGGATAGACAATGGTCCTTAAATCACGTGGTTAAAGCAGATGGCTAAAAATGGATAGTTTATTCAAATGCTTAATCTAAATTTCCAGGACCACTACTGTTTTTTGTTTTTCCTTTAAGTTAATTTTGTGAAAATACCTACCATATTATAAAGATAGTGCTCAAAATTCTATTTTAATTAGAAAGTGTAATCTTATATTTTAAAATGTCTATACCGTATAGATAAGCATTACTTACAACCATAAGTCATAGAGTCAGGCAGCCTGAGTGCAAATCACATTTAAGCTTGAGGTTAACTCCGCTGTAAGTTGGAGATAAATTGTTTGTTTTGTTATCAGATGAGATACTGCAAATACTTGGAAAGTACTTGGTATGGTGCCTCTCAAACAGAAAGCATTCAATTAATTTTAGTGTTCATGTGATATTTAGAAAAGTAAGAGGAGGGACTTATTCTTCAAATAATTGATTGACCTTCTGTAGTATATATTTGAGACTGCTGCTCAGACAGGAAAGTTTGTTATAAGCTGGCAATCTATCCTAGTCTATACCATTTACATCAGTTATACACTTACCTTCTCTTGAAAATATAATTAATTCTTTTGAAATTCTTTACGTATCAGGTACAGATCATTTGCTAGATACTAGGGATATGGAAGTATGAAGGACATGAAAATCTATTCCCTTCTATTTGAAGTCTGGTAGAATTATAGTGACCAACACAAGCTGAAAACATGATAAAGTAGGTGGAAATAAAAATGAACATTAGTCTATACCATGACTGCGTTTTCATGAGTTTATGTCAGAATTCCAGATAGGATCTCTAGCTTCTGGAATTCACCATTCTAGAGGGGAAAATGGACTGAGTATTCAATAATTTGGGATCAGTTTCTGATTACTGCTACTCATTGGCTATACATATAAATTTAAGAATAATTTTTCTGGCATTCAGTTTCTTAAACTTTAAAATGAGAAACTTTGGTCTGGATGGTTTCTAAGAACATTTCCTGACTTAAATTAAATTGCTCATAACCTCTAGTGGAGCTATCCCTGCTTCCTTATTTTTGTCTTAGTCCAAATTATGTTCATAAACTCTTACTTCAATTTCTACTCACTAATGATTGCCATCTCTAAATATGCTTTTCTAGTAGTAAATTACATTATTTTAGGTCATCAGAAAACATTTTAACATTATAGAAATCAAGAAGCTAAAACTTTACTTTGTTTTTTACATAAATATTTTATCATTTGTGTCAAGCTGGTCTGTGGCTGAAATTAGACGTTATTAAAAAAAGAAAGAAGAAAAGGTAGAAAACTAACCTGATACTTTTTCTTTCCATCTAAATTTCATGAGAGCTGTGGTTTGAGAAAATAAAATGGGCCCCCTGGAACATAATGATATATGTGAAAACAGCTTTTTATGAATTCTATAAAGTATGACAAAATTGATGGATTGACTTCCAAGTATAAATGCAAGCTTAGTTATTTATGTTTGGGTTTTTTTTTTTTTTTTGTAGTTTAACTTTATAATATTGAGACTTATCCAGATATTCAGGCCTGGAAATTTTTTTAAAAAACCAAAAACAATAAAACAGTAAAGCTGTGATCTAAGAAACTTAAGATGCTTTGACTTCAATAAATTATCTTTCACTTATTTCAGTATTCTGTGGACCTTATGGTGAGTTGACAGTGATGAATTTCCTTTACTTGCTGTTAATTGGAATAGCAGAGAGTATATACTGGAGAAATCACATTCAAACATTTTATAAGTGGCATTTCTCCCCTGAGATAGATGAATATACATAATTTTAAAGTCAAATTTTAATGACTACCTTAGCATGTCATTAGTGGCAAAAATTTTACTTATGAAACTAGGATTCTAAACATCAGATTTTCATTATCCCACTGGAAATAGGATTTAGAATTTCCAAATAACATAGTACTTAAGAAATATAGTATTTTACCTTCTTCACTTTTCTCAGTAATTTCTCTTTTAGTTGATTCTACTTCAAACTAGAAATTTATCTTTTCACTGAGTAAGTTCTTATCTCAGTTGTATAAGTACATCTATTTTATTAGATGAAAAACATGACTTTCCATTTAAAATGTCTTAGCCTGTAACATATATGTGTGATTTTCCTATATATATAGCAGGTTTGCACTTGAAGTACTCTTTAAAATATTTATTCTACTATGTAATCTTTAATAATACAGTATATCTTGATTGTTTATATGGAAAGAAATGATTTAATTACAATTGTAATTACAATTAAATTACAACTTGTAATTTAAATGCAAGTATTTTCTTAATCTCCTTAGAGTGGTTGGGGGTTATTTTCTAAGAAATAACAAAAAGTTGGAGAATACCTTCTCAAAACATTCTGAATTAACTTCTAATGAATTTATCTGGATTACTTGTTCACGTTTTTCTAACATTTTTTTTCACTGTAGAGATGAATTTAAATCAATCTAAAAATATACTGGAATTTATGTAATGGTAATTATGAAACTTTTCTCAATTATATGTGAAAACATACTAAGAATCTTAAAAATAATTTTTATTCTTTTTAAAGTGAAGATACTAAATGTATACTGTTGTTATAAGATAAAGGAAACTATTTTGATACAACTTATAAGAAGCATTTCCCTTCTCTTAGGAATAAGATAAAAATATATAAATATAAGTTTTCCAAATGTTTTCCTCTATGCCATGAGTATCATACAAAAGAAAATCAAGCATCACCCCTAACAGAACACTTCATAAAGTAGTGGAGGAATGTTTAATGTGACTTTCCTGGTTTTACTTTTATAATATTTTCCTTCTTAGGAAATTGCCTAAAACCACTCTATATTAGCGCTTCCTGATGGCTTTGGAGTAGGATGTAGTATGTATGTATGTATGGCTTTTTCATCTGAAAATAGCCTGAATCTCCGATTGCTGTTATATTTCATGTCTGGTAAACTGAAATGAGCTTTGGACTTCCAATGAGAGAATAGTTTTGACTTTCAGTTCCATCATTAATGATTATATCACCTTTGACAAATCACTTAGTCTCATGAAAGTCTGTTTCCTCATCGATAAAATTGTTTTTATAATATCTGTATCATATTTATTGTGAGGATTTGACTAGACAATATATGGGATAAACCTTCTAAAATGGTTGAAACATAGTAGGCCCTCAAAAATTTATTTCCTTCCCCTTTCCCTGTTGAATCTGAATACCAATAATGAAAACTATTATTTATGGAATTTGATCATATTTTGTTTACAGGAGCCTTAGCTATTTCCCTTACAAAAGCTTGAGTTTTATTTCTTAAGTGATTTTCCCAGTCACTGACATGGACTTAAACTTGTAATGAAATTCAGCAAAATAGCCAACACAATACTATTCTTTATCTGCTCATGTCAAGACATTTTTAGTCCCTCTGTTGTAAACTTCACATAGAAAGACTCTAAGAATCCCTGCTATTTCTCTTTTTCTCTATCTAAATATATGATATAGCAAAAAAGTTCCTACATTAAACAAAAAAAATTATTGAGGGGATGAAAATGTTCTGGAACTAAATGGTGATGATATTTGTATAACACTGTAAATGTATTAAATACTACAGAATTGTACATTTTAAATTAGTTCAAATGGTGAATTTTGTCTTATATAAACTTTACCACAATAAAAAGAAAATGAATTAATCAAAAGGGGCTTATTGGTTCAATAGTGTGCCTGGCACATAGTAAGATGCTCAAAAAAATAGGATTACCGTATAATTTACTGTCCAAACCAGTTTATGTTTTCTGAGACAAATGTTAAGCTGTATAAGACACAAGCCTCCAAAATATAAAATGGGATTCTCTGGGGAAAATGAGATATATGTACATCTTACCTGAAAGTGATAATTTTTTTGCCTACCCTAACAGCAAATGAAGCATTTTTTAAAAATTCCTCCTTTCTTCAGGAAATAATATGTTCACATGATTCAAAATCAAACAGCATAAAAGATTTTGGTGAAATATTTTGTTCCCATTTCTTCCCTTTATCCTTCTGCTATAGATAATCCCTTTATCAGTATTTTCTGTATACTTTCAGAAATTTTTAATTCAAATAATTATACACACACACACAAACTTGTACAAACTTTCATACAAACTCCTCTACATTTTCCTTTTTCACTTAGCAGTATACCTTGGGAAGCTTTATTGATACAAAAATGAATTCTCCATTCTTTTTCTCAGCTGTATAATATTCCAGTGTGTGGTTATTATGTATTTATTTAATTAGTCCTTTATTGGTGGACTGTTAGGTTATTTCAGTCTTTTGCTATTACAAACAATGCTGTAAAAAAGGCCTCTGTAGTTGCATCATTTCATTTAAGGACAGTATATCAATAGGACGAATTCCCAGGAGTAGGATTTCTAGAACAAGTTAATTTTGCTACCTATGGCCAAATCCTTCCAGAGAAGCAGGGCCAATTTATACAATAAGAGTGACGTGTGAGTGTAAACTGAGAAAGTGTTGATAGGGTGGCAAATGACAAACTATGAGAATCTTAATCCTTTGTCCAAGAAGGTTTTATAAATGAGAAACAAAAGATTATTGAAAGTACATATCAATATTTTATGAATTTGCCTATGACTGATCCAGGTTATTCTACTAAGAATACTATTTTACTTGGTGTTATGTGGAATAATTTGTGGGGGGGTCACTTATAGTACCGTGTGGTATATAAAATTCAGGGTTTATCTTGAGTTAGGCTCATCTGGGTATTCGTATATGATTTTGCTTTCCCATTTTTACATAACTATTGTGAATACATATACTTAAGTGTTGGACTTTTTAAAAGTAATGTATGAAATTGTCTTTCCAACTGGTTTATATTTAGGAGCATTATAAAAAAAAAGATTTCTTACCAGTAGAATAAAATAAAATAGAATTGTTTTGTCATTGTTATGGGCTTGAATTGTGTCCTCACAAAATTCATATACTGAGGTCCTAAACTACAGTACCTAAGAATGTGACTGCATTTGGAGATAGGGTCTTTAAGGAAAACTAAATTAAAATGAGGTGATTAGGATGGCAGCCTTAGCAAACTAACACAGTCATAGCAGAGTATGTCTTAGAGGCTTTCTGTGAATTCTTTCATTTTTAGTTTTACTTAAGGATTTTCTTTTCAGTGATTATACAGCTTAAATTCACCATTCTACAAATTATCAGTCCCTTGCTTATTTCCAAGAAAGTTTTCCATGTAGAGAGACTACTCTAATTAGTTATACTGTATTTTCTTCATATTTTCTATAGGGTTAATGCAGATTAACAGTAAACATTTGAGCTATGATTCATTATTGGATAATTCATACTTCAGTTTGTGATAGAGTCAGTAATATTCAAGAGGCCTTAGTACAAAGATAGGAGTACTTACTACTATTTACACGTTGTCTAATTTTCAATTTATTTTAGCGTTCTCTAATTATTAATATGCTACTAATATAACTAATAAAATATGCATATAACTACTGAGATTTCACCAAACATTTAAACTTTAATTAAAAACTTAGGAAATGAAATGCCTTAACAATTCTATGAGAGCCTTAACACTTTAATCACCCTAAAAATTAAGCAAATAAAAATATAGTCATTACAATCTTGTCACCTCTCTTTTCTCAAAGTTGAGTACAAAATGCTAAATCTGTGGATATAAATTGTTTCTGAACTCTGTTCTTATTCTTATTTTAACTTTTTTTCAGCTTTATTGAGGTCTAATTGACAAATAAAATTGTAAAATACTTAAAGTGTACAATGTGATGATTTGATATATATATACAACATGAAAAGATTCCCACCATTGAGTTAATTAACATACACCACCTCACATACTTACCTTCTTTTTATTTTCTTTAGCAAATTTCAATTATACAATCCAGTATTATCAACTGTAGTTATATTAGATCCTCAGTTCTTATTCATCTTATACTGAAAGTTTGTACCCTTTTATCGATCTCCCTGTTTCCCCCAGACAACCCATCATTCTACTGTCTCTCTGAGCTCAACTTATTTATTTACCATCTTAGTTCTTTAGATCTACTTGATGTATTTTGCACCTAACTAAAGAGGGCTTCACACCCAGAGTTGTGTGACTGATGCAACAAGTCCATGATTGAGAACCTGAGATGTGAACCTTTAGTGAACATTCCAAGATGATTTTTAATGAGTCTGTTTCCAGATGATCAGGTCCCATGTATTATTTAATTTTGCCCATTCCATCAATTACTGTCCACATTATTACCTCTCATATATCAGCTATATTTTGATTATGACATTAGTCATTTTTAAAATATGATGTTTGATTTGATTTTTTTTTGTATTTGTAGTAAGCCTGCTATCCCTTTTCTTCATTGTAAACAGATAAAGCCAATTTTGCAGGTGCTGGTCTGTGTGGGGTCTGATCTAGTTTAGTTGAATCTAAAGCCTTTAGCCTATTTGGTTCACTAATATTGAAACACTTCTTTCTCCTAGTCCTATTAGAACTTCAGTATTGACATATCCCTATTTATTCCTACTAGTAATAAATCACTTGTTTGCATATGTATTATAGTCATATAAAGTAAAACAAAAATAATTATTGAATGTCTTAACCACCCAAGACCCTATGTTAGGTGTTATGAGATACTGCAAAAAATAATACTTCTTCTATCTCCTATAATCATTAATCTTTAGAAATAAGGTGTAATGTACATACAATAAATAACTCTAATGCAAAGCAGGGGAAAATATGTGCCATTAGAGAAGTCTAGATAAATCAGAATGAATTTTTGTGGGGGGAGTTCCATTTGTAGCTGGCTTGAGGGATCTAAGACAATTACTCAAGAAGGCAGCATTTATATAAGATATTGATGTATGAACAGTATTCTATATATAATCCTAGAGGAAAAGAATATCTTAGGCCAAAGATACAGTATGCATAAATGCGCAAAAGTAGAAGCGAGGATGTAGACATTCTTGGGCAGGAAGGGAGCTTTGTTTTGAGAGAGCAAAAACTTTTTTCTTCCGTCCTTCCTTCCTTCCTTCCTTCCTTCCTTCCTTCCTTCCTTCCTTCCTTCCATCCATTCATTCAGTAAACTTCTAATTGGGACCACCTATGAATCAGAGTATGTTAGGTACAAGGGCTACAAAAAAAAAAAATTAAAGAGATAGAAGATAAAAATCCTTTCACTCGAGTGTTTTACTGTCTTATAATGAAAACTAAATAACAATAACAATATTAAAAATAATAATTAACAATTATTATTTTCCAGGTATGTTCAAGGTGCTTTACTACTATTAATTACTTTAATCTTCATAACAACATTATGAAGTGGGTACTATTGTCTCCATTTAATAGATGGAGAAACTGATATACAAAAAAGGTAAGAAACTTAATCAATTTACATAGCTGAGAAATGGCAGATTCAGGATTTAAACTCAAGAATCTGGCTCAAGAGTCTGTGCTTTTAAGCACTGCATTCTGCTACATGATATAGTGAATTGGTAGATAAGTCTCTATAGATAAATATAGACAGACTGTGAATGGCCTTAAATGACAAGCTAAGAAGCTTGGCAAAATCAAAACTCTAACTTTAAAAGGTCATTCTGGCAGCAGTTAATAAGACTGAATCAGTGAAGTTCTACAGCAAGTGGGTGGCTATTGCTTTACTCTAGATGAGAGATGATGAAGTTTTGAGCTAGGGTGGTATCTGTAATAATACATAGAAAAGAATTTTATAGGGATAGAATTATCAGGAATTGGATAAGAGAACAAGAGTCAAATATAATCTTAGTGGCATCAGTCAAGACTCTGTAGATTACAAGTGACAGGAAGCCAACTTAAACTGGCTTAAACAGAAATGAGAATTCGTTGGTTCATATATTTGAATCAGGATATTTGGTCTTTTACTGTTTCTCAGATCCACGTTCTCATATTGGCTTCATCTTCAGGTAGATTTCATATATATGGTGGTGAAGATGGCTCCTGGCCTCCAGAATTACATCATCCTAGAGATTAGAAAATCTCCATCAAAAGGGAGTATCTTTGCATATGTTTCAGTCAGAAGGTAGAGAATGGCTCTAAATGACTCAGTTTAAGTCAGACGTCCACCCCAGGAGCTAGAATTTGGATCAACTTCTTTTGAAACCCTGGGATTGAGAGATAGGAAAGAAGGGTTTCCCAAAAGAAGAAGGTACAAGACAGGCAGAAAATAAGTATTTGCCTAACCAATATTTTGAGCCTAGTGACCAAGAGTGTGATAGTGCCCTTTGTCAAAAATAAGGTATATGAGAAAAAGGTTAGTAGGAAGTTTGAGAATGAAAAGAATAATTCAGAGACATGTTAAGTTTGAATAATGGCAGAACACTTGGGAAGAAATGAGTAGCAAAGTGTTTGAAACAATGACACTTGAGTTTAGGAGAAAGATGAATGCTAAATATAAAATAATAGAAGTCAAGTGGATAGAGAAATGGTTGCTGAAACTGTGAACTTTATGAGATTAAGAAAAATGATCATCACACATATAAAAGAAGACCCAAAATCAAATACTATCACTGAAACTAAGTGATAAACATTCCAATAAGACAGATGGATCACCAGGATCAAAAGCCACAGGTAGATCAAAGAAGGGCTGATAAAAAGGTATTTGGTCTTGATAAACAGCAAATCAATGGTGGTCTCAAAGAGAACAGTTCAGGTAAAACAAAAACACATTTTGAAGAATTAAAGAATAAATAAGAGAGAGAATAGGGTGGACTTAAATTCCTAGCCAGGCTACTAAATAGCAAGCTTTGTGCCCATGGGCAAGAAACTTAAAATCTCTAAGGCTCTGTTTACTCATGCTTAAAATAGAGATTATAATAGTAATTGTATCTATTTTATAGATTTTAGTTGAGGTTGTGTTCAAAAGTACTTAACCTAGTGCCTGGAAAATTGCAAGTTCTCAGTAAATGTTAGCTCTAGGTGTGTGTGGATGATACAATGAGTATGGAGGATGCAGCAGGAGCAAAATTTATGATTATTACAAGATGTGTTGCAGTGAAGGGAAGTAAAGAGACATATGGGGCAGATTAAAAGTGCTGCAAATTCTTTGACATGTCTCCTATTAAGAGATGGATACCACTCCCACTTGCTGTCTCAGAATGTTTGCTCTGGAGAAATCAAGTCGCCATGTAAAAAGTGCAGTGATCCTGTGACTGCCATCCATGAGGAAACTAGCTAACCATGAGGAAAGCATGTCTGAAGAGAGAGGCCAGGCCAGAAACGTGTGTGAAGGTGACCCCTAAGGTCTCCAGCTGCAACCACCACCCCACTTAAAATGACATGAGGGACCCTGAGTGAAAATTGCTCACTAGAACTCAATCAGCCCACACCCATGAGTGATAACAATAAATTATTGTTTTTTGTTTTTTTAACATCTTTATTGGGGTATAATTGCTTTACAATGGTGTGTTAGTTTCTGCTTTATAACAAAGTGAATCAGTTATACATATACATATGTTCCCATATCTCTTCCCTCTTGCATCTCCCTCCCTCCCACCTTCCCTATCCGCCCCCTCCAGGCTGTCACAAAGCACCGAGCCAATATCCCTGTGCCATGCGGCTGCTTCCCACTAGCTATCTACCTTACTACGTTTGTTAGTGTGTATATGTCCATGACTCTCTCTCGCCCTGTCACAGCTCACCCTTCCCCCTTCCCATAACCTCAAGTCCGTTCTCTAGTAGGTCTGCGTCTTTATTCCTGCCTTACCTCTAGGTTCTTCATGACATTTCTTTTTCTTAAATTCCATATATATGTGTTAGCATACGGTATTTGTCTTTTTCTTTCTGACTTACTTCACTCTGTATGACAGACTCTAGGTCTATCCACCTCATTACAAATAGCTCAATTTCGTTTCTTTTTATGGCTGAGTAATATTCCATTGTATATATGTGCCACATCTTCTTTATCCATTCATCTGATGATGGGCACTTAGGTTGTTTCCATCTCCGGGCTATTGTAAATAGAGCTGCAATGAACATTTTGGTACATGACTCTTTTTGAATTTTGGTTTTCTCAGGTTATATGCCCAGTAGTGGGATTGCTGGGTTGTATGGTAGTTCTATTTTTAGTTTTATAAGGAACCTCCATACTGTTCTCCATAGTGGCTGCATCAATTTACATTCCCACCAACAGTGCAAGAGGGTTCCCTTTTCTCCACACCCTTTCCAGCATTTATTGTTTGTAGATTTTTTGATGATGGTCATTCTGACTGGTGTGAGATGATATCTCATTGTAGTTTTGATTTGCATTTCTCTAATGATTAATGATGTTGAGCATTCTTTCATGTGTTTGTTGGCAGTCTGTATATCTTCTTTGGAGAAATGTCTATTTAGGTCTTCTGCCCATTTTTGGATTGGGTTGTTTGTTTTTTTTGATATTGAGCTGCATGAGCTGCTTGTAAATTTTGGAGATTAATCCTTTGTCGGTTGCTTCATTTGCAAATATTTTCTCCTATTTTAAGGGTTGTCTTTTGGTCTTGTTTATGGTTTCCTTTGCTGTGCAAAAGCTTTGAAGTTTCATTAGGTCCCATTTGTTTATTTTTGTTTTTATTTCCATTATTCTAGGAGGTGGGTCAGAAAGGATCTTGCTGTGATTTATGTCATAGAGTGTTCTGCCTATGTTTTCCTCTAAGAGTTTGATAGTTTCTGGCCTTACATTTAGGTCTTTAATCCATTTTGAGCTTACTTTTGTGTATGGTGTTAGGGAGTGATCTAATCTCATACTTTTACATGTACCTGTCCAGTTTTCCCAGCACCACTTATTGAAGAGGCTGTCCTTTCTCCACTGTACATTCCTGTCACCTTTATCAAAGATAAGGTAACCACATGTGCATGGGTTTATCTCTGGGTTTTCTATCCTGTTCCATTGATCTATCTTTCTGTTTTTGTGCCAGTACCATACTGTCTTGATTACTGTAGCTTTGTAGTATAGTCTGAAGTCAGGGAGCCTGATTCCTCCAGCTCCTTTTTTCATTCTCAAGATTGCTTTGGCTATTCGGGGTCTTTTGTGTTTCCATACAAATTGCGAAATTTTTTGTTCTAGTTCTGTGAAAAATGCCAGTGATAGTTTGATAGGGATTGCATTGAATCTGTAGATTGCTGTGGGTAGTAGAGTCATTTTCACAATGTTGATTCTTCCAATCCAAGAACATGGTATATCTCTCCATCTATTTGTATCATCTTTAATTTCTTTCATCAGTGTCTTATAATTTTCTGCATACAGGTCTTTTGTCTCCTTAGGTAGGTTTATTCCTAGATATTTGATTCTTTTTGTTGCAGTGGTAAATGGGAGTGTTTTCTTGATTTCACTTTCAGATTTTTCATCATTAGTATATAGGAATGCCAGAGATTAATTTTGTATCCTGCCACTTTACCAAATTCATTGATTAGCTCTAGTAGTTTTCTGGTAGCATCTTTAGGATTCTCTATGTATAGGATCATGTCATCTGCAAACAGTGACAGCTTTACTTCTTCTTTTCCGATTTGGATTCCTTTTATTTCCTTTTCTTCTTTGATTGCTGTGGCTAAAACTTCCAAAACTATGTTGAATAAGAGTGGTGAGAGTGGGCCACCTTGTCTTGTTCCTGATCTTAATGGAAATGCTTTCAGTTTTTCACCATTGAGGATGATGTTTGCTGTGGGCTTGTCATATATGGCCTTTATTATGTTGAGGAAAGTTCTCTGTATGCCTACTTTCTGCAGGGTTTTTATCATAAATGGGTGTTGAATTTTGTCAAAAGCTTTCTCTGCATCTATTGAGATGATCATATGGTTTTTCTCCTTCAATTTGTTAATATGGTTTATCACATTGATAGATTTGCGTATATTGAAGAATCCTTGCATTCCTGGAATGAACCCCACTTGATCATGGTGTATGATCCTTTTAATGTGCTGTTGGATTCTGTTTGCTAGTATTTTGTTGAGGATTTTTGCATCTATGTTCATCAATGATATTGGCCTGTAGTTTTCTTTCTTTGTGACATCCTTGTCTGGTTTTGGTATCAAGGTGATGGTGGCCTCGTAGAAGGAATTTGGGAGTGTTCCTCCCTCTGCTATATTAAATTATTGTTTTAAAGCACTATATTTTGTTTCATAGCAAAAGATAAAGAGAACAGACATCACTTGTGGGAATGACAAAGTCTAGGGAAGAGGTTATTAAATTTTATTTTTGGTGTTTTGATTTGATTTATTTAGAAAGTAAACCTGAGATTTACATAGTCTGAGGATTTGTATTCCGAAGAAAAAGAAACTGAAGTTGCAAGAAAGGCATCTGATAGTAAATGGAGCAAGGAACTGAAGAGACGAAAGAAAATGTATTCAGGATCCTAGCAGGAGGAGTTTACCTTGGCAAGCAGATTGAACAACTTTTCCTCTGAGAAGGAGAAAATGAGAAAAGATAAAGCAAAGTTTGAGGTGCAGATTATGGATAACCTAATGGATAACATAATGATGTAGATAACAACTTTTCTTCATTTATTTTAGACTTAACGCCCAAAGACCTGCGTCATTCAATTTTATAGATGTTAGGGGGCCTCCCTAAGGTTGCCGCCTCCTCCTCCTGGGTTCTGGTGATTGGAAGCACAGCAAGGTTAATCAGGAAGCATGGAAACTGACAGCCTTAGGCCACAGCAGGATTTGGGTCATTTACTACCAGGCTCCCGTTGGATCGAAGAATTCTGGCTACTGCTCTCATTATCTTCTTTTACCTCAAGGCACAAAAAACATTATAAACTATAGCACTTAAAGTTTCCACTAACACAGATATTTCATTGTTTTTCATTCACTCAGGTGAAATGGAAAAAGAGTACGGAGTGGTGCTGTGGTCCATCTGCCAATTTATCTTTTGCAGTGTGTGCCATGTAAACACTTCTCACTTAATTCACGGTGCATGCATCATCCTTGAATGTTTAGTTTTATGGCTGCAAAAGTAATTTCCGAAGGTCATCTTATAATGGAAGAAAACTTGAAGGCTCATGCCATTTATGTTCATTTTAGATAATATTGTATAACATTTAAGAACTATCAACTTTCATTCTCTAAATGTTTGATCTAATAATTTTAAAGATAAAATATGTTATCAGCCTTTCAGGAGCATATAGCCTTGCTGTGAAAAATCATATTGAAATATGGGTTGAAAAATACGAACTCTTCTACTTACTTTTCCTTAACAGATTTTTATTCATCTCAGTCACACTTTACTAGACTTAAGATAGTGAGGGGGGAAAACACAAATGCAGAACATTTCCAGGAGTATAAAAGTTACAGGAAAGACTTAACCAAATTTAAAAATGCGATGCTCTCTTTAAAGAATATGTAGAGACTAGTTAGATATAATCTCTTGGGTTACTTCACAGGTATATGTTAAGGTATAGTCACCATACATAAACATTTTGGTCTTACAAAAAAAATTTCTTTACTTTGTTATTCATGTGTTTTGGGTCATAGTTATAAGGTTCCTGAGACTTTTAACCCCACTTGCTGTGATGACAGCTCCTGTTGTCACCCCCTCCTTCATCAAAACTTCACAATTCCCTCTTCTCTCACATCTCTAGTCATTTCCTCTTCACTAGATCTTTCCTATCAGCCTGTAAACAGACATTTTTCCTCACCCTCAGAAAATAAACACACAAGACAAAATCAAACAAATCTTTCTTTCCGTGCTGCCTCTCTCTGTGACATTGCCCTCTTTTTATCCTCTCTCACCCTCCAGACACCTGAAGGAATTTTTCTATGTCCATTTTTAGGTCTTTGATCCCACTTTTCCTCCCACCATGATCTAATTTACACTTTTGCTACTGAATGAAATTTGCTTCTGCATTGGAGACATGGATAGGAATATCTTAGCCCTCACAAGGGTCAATAGGGGACATTAGGTGCCTCTTTTCAACTCTTAACCTTACAGACTGCTCTGAATCACTCATCATTTGGATTATAAGGCATTCTTCATGATTTCTCTTCCTGCTTCACCAATTATGTCCATATTTATCCCTTAAATATTTCCCCTCCACACTCATACACATGTTCAAACACATGGTTTCATCCTTAAGTCTTTTCCTTTTTCTTCACCTCTACCTGGGTGATCTCCTTAAGTCCTATGGTGTCAACTACCATGGACTTCTTGGAGATCACCTGAACCTGTCTCCTTGGTGTCCATTTGCCCACTTGAATACTCCTAGGCACTTCAGTTCTCATTGAATAAATGTCTATATATACTCAAACTTTATCCTCCTCCTCTATATATTTTCTCAGTTAATAGGTCATTGATTCACTTAACCCAATAGCTAGCAATCTAGGTATTAACATAGTAGATTGAAACTTACTGCCAATAACCAGCAATTTGAACCAGCAATTTCATATGGTTCCACTTAATACTTTTCCTCTCCTTTTCCTCTTCCTTATCTAATCAGTCACCAAGTTCCATTAATTTTACTTCAGAGTGACTCTAAATCTCCTAATTTTTCTCTGTTTTTAACTTCCACTGCCATAATTCAGGACCTCTTAACTGCTTATTTATATTGTTGCAAAATTATCTTAATTAGTCCTTTTGAGTCTGTTCTCTTCCATTTTGAGGGTTTTCCAAAAATTAACATTAGATTGTCTTTAAGAACAGAGATATGTAAGCAGAGCCCCTATTGTTTGCCTATTTCTGTAGTGTAATATTTCTTTTCAATAATATGGCATCCATGTCCTAGTTCTAGAAACTACCACAGCTTTAACATTAGCCATCCCTACCTCCTCTACAAGACCTGGTCCCATCTGGTCATCCTACAGCTGAACTTGCATGAGTGGCTTGCTAGTTCAGGAACAGGCTTTGCCCTTTAATGCTGTAGGTAATGATCCCAACGTGGATGTCTCACTCTTCCCCTTTGAGGATACCCTACTTATCCTACAAATGTCACCTGCTCTATGAGATCTTCCCTGATGTACTTACTACCCATTCCTTTAACATCAGAAGAAAATGAATTGCTTCTTTCTTTGTGCATTATAAAGAGCTCTATTTTAGTAATAATCACATTGTATTACTTACAGATCATTTATCTGTTTGAACCTCCTACTATAGTATTAGCTTTATTGAAGACATAGACTAGGTATTTAAATATTGAATGAATGAATGAACTGGAATGTGAGTTTCCTTCTGTGCCTCAGTTTCATTCATTCCCACGTGCATGGAACATGTCAGTCAGCTCTGTCACGACTAGTCTCTCTGTGATGGCACTGAGTAAATCTGTAAGGCTCCCAATAAGAATGCCATTACGTGCTGGCTCTGTTGAATCAACTATTTGGAAATGATGAAAAAATAATAACTAATATTTATAATGTGTTTGCAATTTTCAAAGTTTTTCCCTAAATATTAACTCACTTTTGAACAACTCTAAATTAGGCACTGTACAGGGGGCACATCTGAAGTTAAAAGACTTGTTTAAGGGCAAAACAGGCAGAAAATGACAGAATTTAGAAATCACCCAAGATTTCATACTAAAGCCTGCTATTATACGTTCTATGGATTAAGACTGCGTGGGTTTAAATCCCAGTTCTCCCACTTAGTAGCCCTGTGCCTCCTTTCTTCACCCATAAAATCAGATGATATTGTTCCCTACCTAAATGGCTTTTTATGAAGGATAAATGAATTTAATATATCCACAGCTCTTAGCAGAGTGCCTGCCATTTAGTTAATACTTACAAGTGTTACTTATTATTATTATTATGCTATAGATTTTCTCTGGTAAAGAGGGACTGGGTTGATATCATAGCTAGAATCTCTCTCTCTCTCTTTCTCTCCTCCCACCATTCTCTCAACAATTAATTTAAGAGGCTAAATTCAAAAGAGCATGTGAGTCGGGTAATGTCACAGAAAATAATAAAATAAGAAAGTCACCTAGACACATGGTTAGAAGGCCAATCACTCCTACATCGGTTGTTTCTACATGTCTTGACCCAAATTAATCCTAATCTTGTCTCATGAAACTCTCAGGAGAGATTAAGTGGGGCTATTATAGGCTGAATTGTGTTCCCCTCCCCACAAATTAGTATGTTGAAACCCCAATCCCCAGTGCCTTAGAATATGGCAATTTGGAATAGGGCCTTTAAAGAGGTGATTAAGTTAAAACAAAGCATTAGGATGGGCCCTAATCCAATCTGACTGGTGTTTTTATAATTGAAGATTTGATACAAGGGGACACTTAGGGATGCCTCTGACCATGTGAAGACACAGCAAGAAGGTGGCCATCTGCAAGCCCAGGAGAGAAGCCTCAGAAGAACCAAACCTGATGACACCTTGATCTTGGATTTCTAATCTCCAGAAATGTGAGAAAATGCATTTCTGTTGTTTAAGCCACCCAGTCTGTGGCTTTGCTATGGCAGCCGTGGCAAACTAATGCAGGGACTGTTGCTCATCATCAGCCCACAGTTTACTCAGCTAGAAACTGGGTCAAGTGGAGACTTGGTGTCTTGCTTCTGATCTCACAGATTCTGCCAGAGCCATAAATATTGCTAAGTCTACCTCGGGAACTGAATTTGTGCTTCTACATTAAATTAATTCAAAAAACAGTAGGAAATTACAAATGTCAGGAACTATTGTGCAAGGAGCTAGTCCTGGTTACAGTCAGGTTTCAACCCAGGAAGTGTTCAATTTCATCTGGATTAAGCTTCAATCAGTGCGTTCCTGTCTACTAATTGGCTTAAGAAATAGTTTCCTTAAACTTTTGGGAAATTTTCATGAGCAGTTAAGCCCTTTGTTAAATGTTAATGATTCAGGTTTGAGTCTATGGAAGATATAAAAGGGTTAGTGATATCAACAATTTATAAAAAAAATAACTGACCTTTTAAAATAATTGTAATATTAATACACGGCATTGATGTAGTGCGGTTAACTTCCCCAAATTCTTTCATTTCTCCTATTTAAGATTTTATGAGGAAAAGCCAATCCTAGGAAGACTAAGATAGAATCCAACTTTTTCAGTACTTTAAAGAGAGAAATAAAAACTTCAGATAACAAGTCTGCTTTTCTACGATTATTTTTATCATATGAAAGACAGAAGACAAAAGATAAAGCAAGAATTGATGGTGGTGTCATTGTGGTGAAAAATGCTCTTGAGTAGGGATTGAAATACTGTACAATTTTCTTGAAAGGACCAGTCTTCTTGCAAATGAGATATTATCTGCTGTCACTTCCATGAAAAATATAGCACCTGCCTCTGCATGTTTCTTCTACTTTGAACAGTGTTCCTTGGTGAGACCTGAAAGATTGGCTGGCAGAGGCAAACAATTTGCCTTTGTTTTCTTGGGTCAGCAGCCCCTGAATTCACAGTCTTTCAAATTCAAAGTTGAAGTACTATTGTCTAGTTTGCTAAATTCATCTATTTTCAGACTTCCCTGTTTGCATTGCAGAGTGAAAGACCATATTCAGTAGCAACTTTACAAGAAACTATTCTAAAATATACATGTAACTATTACTTATTGAATGCACTGTTCTGAGCTCTATGCTCTATCCTAGTTTCCACGTGCTTATTATTTCACTTTTTCTGGAAGTTAGAAGCTAATCTCATAGTACACAATTCACTTGCTTACTAATTCAATAAACATTATTAATGGAACCTGTTTTTTATATGTGCCAGGCACAATTGTAGAGATAGAAAGAAGAAAAGATAAAAGCCCTAAAAGAAACCACAGTCTGAACCTTAACTGTTTGATAGTGTACACTAGCTGCATGTGGATTTTTAAGTTTAAATTAATAAAAATAAAATAAAATGGAGAATTCATTTCCTCAGTCATACTAGCCATTTTTCAAGTGCTTAGTAGTCATATGTGACAGTGGCTACCCTACTGGACAGTATAGAAGAAAATTTTCATCTTTGCCAAACGTTCTGCTCTGGTCTAGAGATTGGCATTTTCCAACAATTTGCATGTTCTGATAAAGCATAGTTTAATTCTGTTTACTATGGGCCATACTATGGATAACCTATTTTAGCCATGGTCGGGGAAAAGTAATTGATGGGTATATGTAAAAAGCAAGCATCTTTTTTTCACTATTGCACTTTTCAACAAGGGAAATCTACAATAGACTGCAGAGAGTATGGCATCGTGGATCCCCAGGGCTTCAGAAAGACGGACGTTAGTGATCAACAAAATTACAGAATTATACAAAATATTATAAGGGTTTTTTCAAGGTCAAGGATGCCTCTCAGGGTTAGCAGAGAAATCTATACAAGGTGCTGTCATGGAGATCCACCATTCCAAAGGGTAAGAGAATCAAAAAAAAAATTTGGGAGACAAAGTGAGGCTTAAGAACAAGATGAGGGCAGTGAACCAACTACAGGGCAATACACATGGGTTTCACTGAACAGATACCTTACTGCCTTTTCTAAATATATTGATTATTAGAATTTACGAGTGACTGCCATGTCACACTTTTTCAGAAATCATATGGGCAACTTTGAGTTGTATGGTGTCATGGTTAAGATTAATGGAGTAACTGCAGCATGGTAATCGAATGCTTCTATGACTCTTGTAATTGAATTAATTTCTTAATAAACAGTTATAGTTATTTGTTTCCCATACTCTTCTGATTGCATACCTTGAATTCATTACTTGAGGATCTAAATGTTATGTTGCTCTGAAAATGACTGAACATTATCACTAGTGTTGAAAAACGTACAAGTTTTATTAGCATTCAAAAAAGCTATTAACTGTAATATAATGAAAGAGAAAATGGTTATCTGCACTCTAAAAATGCAAAGGTTTTCATCATATCTTTTCATCTTTTTCCTCTGCTGTATGAGTACAGAGGCAGTTCAGGCGGCATTATATATGGATAATTCAGCATTAAACATTGAGGTGATATTCTGGCAAGTCTCATGAGATTGTTAAATTTTGACTTTTGATCTTGCTTTTTACGTGGTAGTTTCTGTGAAATCCCCTCTTCTGATGGGAATGTATATACAGTACAGGTGGGGACGGGAGTAGTAAATGGAGTAGGGTTTAGGGTGGTTTTCTGTTATAGGCAGTTAGGGGCATGTTTTCTTTGTGAAAGCACTGCTGGTAAAGGAGAAAATGAATAAAAAATTGGTCACAAAAGCGAACAGTCTGTGGCAATTACTAGAGGCAAGATTGCAGATGAATGAAAGGAGGAAACTCAGATAAAAATGAGAGGTAGAGTTAGTACTGAAAGGAATGAAAAAAGTTGTAAATCTCAGTTCTATTCATGTGGATAGATATCAGCAGCTGGGATTTTGCTATTTTCTAAGCAGATTCTTCCTGAGTGTCTAGTCTCTATTAGACAGTGGTTCTTCACTAAGAATAAATAACTGAATTACCTATGGAGCTATTAAATAAATAAATAAATGCATGTATAAAGATATATCTGTATCTACAGCAGCAAGATATTCCTATAACTTATCTTTTATTTAGATGTTGACCCACATCTCTTCAGGCTGAGAAACAAGGCTGTTTCCCTGGTTACACAAGCAAGAGGAGGTACTGTCTTAGGAGCACAGAAGAGCTGACATCAAGCTCTTTTGTAAATGTATGGATATATGTGAGATGAGCATTTGTGATAAGCTGTGCAAACTACTGCATGGTACTAGCATGATTCAAAAGTGCACGCTTTGTTAAGAACCTCTAATTAAAAGGTCTGGGATTAGATGAGCAAATCCTCCTCTTTAGATGTTAGCCATGAACCTGAAACTCTCAAATAATGAAAGAAAACTATTATTTGAGCAATTCATTTGCCCATTGTTGTTTTGAATACCAGTTAGGAGAAAGAAAAAGACCTTGAAGATTACCTTCATAGTTTGAAAATGCACAAAGTCTGGACCCTGGATGGTCTAAGTTGTGATCACTTTATTCATTTCTTCCTTTATATTGTGAGATTTTATTCAATTTCACAATTTTCAAACATCATGACAAGAGGACTCAATGTTTTCTTTCCCTGGCCCTCTTCCCCAAATCTGGACATCTGCTTGTTACTATCACTTCTGTTAACTCTAAGTTGTTTTAAGTAATTCTCTCGCCATCTTCGTAAGTTTATCACATAAATATTAGTCTTCCTCATCTTGTATGTGTCACATTGGGAGATAATACAAATGTTTAGCTATTTCTTATATGCAGATATCTGCAGCTATTTCTCTTTTCTAAACACTCTTCAAGACCAGTTCTTCTAGAGCATAGTGGAACACCCCTTGGTTTGTCTTTATGTCAATATTATTTTTAGTGATGCTGTACTTAAAACAATATCATGTTCCTATGTTTCGTCTAAAGTTTCCACTCTCTCAATCCATAATCTTAAGATTTATAATGGCTCATATTCACTAATATAACTTATCAGTAAGTAGACAAATGGACTACAGTGGCTCTTACAGTATGTGACAGGATGACGGCCAACTCTGACTTTAAATAAGTGATTATTTTTTGTAATTTTATGCATTAGTTATCTCTAAACAGACCTTAGTGTGCGACAGGGCTAAACAGAGAAGATACAAAATAACCTTTTCTTCTTTCTTTATTCTTGTCAATTTATAAATTTTTTTTCTGACATATTTCTGATAATGTCACACAAAAACATTTACAGAATTAAAACTAAAAGTTTTGACACATATCAATGCGTCATATAAGCACCTTTAACTATTAATTTGCTATTTACGTTATTTCCTCTAAATTTAAATTTGAAGATCACACAAATTGTGTTGTATTATTAATATAGAAAATTAGTTACTATCCAGAAATTAGGCAGACAGTGACAGAGCTAAGAATTGAATTCATGAACTTCATGCTTTTCCCTGAGTTGTTGACCAATTGGGAGGAGATCCATAAAGCAGATCATATGAGGAAATAGTGACTTTAGTCCTTTGGATTGTCTTTACTCTTATGGGCCCTTATTAAGTGTAGCGAAGTAAATGTGCATACATATACACAAGTATACAAAGAAACTTGTCAGAATGCAAAATGGAGACAGACCTGATACATATATGGCACTCAACAAGTATTCATTGAATTAATAGACATTATGAAAGTGTCTATGAAAATATAAATGATCAGACTTGTATATCAACCATAATGATGAAACCATTCTTTTTTAAATAGGCTGAATTCCTATTAGTCAAATTGAAAGATAGAGTAAATTACTAAAATGCTTTAAAAGGAAAGCTAATGTATGAACTTTAAAATACTAAGAGTTCAAAATATTAAAATGCAGTGCTTTTCGTTATTATCAGTAAGATTATCCACAGCACACTTAAAGCTTTTCTGTTATCTCTGAATCTCTGCTTAACTTTTGACCATTTTACTAAGGTATGCAATTAAAGACACCAAATTCCAAACCAATCTGTTTTTATACTTTTTAGTGATTCTGTAGAGATTTAATTGTAGTAAGAGTTCAGATTAATGGGTAAGATGTAATTGGAGAATTATCTGTGTATTTTAATTATCCTTACTAATGCTAGTTCCCATTATAATAGATAATTGGAGGAGACGTCTTAGAAATACCACATGTGGAAAAGCTCTGAGCTTCTATTTGGCAGCAAGCTAAATATGAATCAAGAGTGTTGCGTGACTATTAAAAGCCTAAATTTACCTTAATTTGCATTAATAAACTTTAGAGAAAGGAGTCAGGATGGTCGTTACTCCACTTTTCACTGTACTTGTCACACTGTCCCTGGAGAATTTGCATGAGTTTTGAAGAACATAATTTAAAAGGGCCATATAACCAGGAGAAAGTGAGAAAGATAGTAAATGCATCTGAAATTGCATTATATGAAATATAATTAAAGCAATTAAGCTTAGAGAAAGGAAAAACTTAAGGTGGATAACTGCCCTTACACACGGCAAAGGGAGTAGATATATTATTATAGTTTAAGAAGACAAAACAATGACCAGTGGTGGACATTTTAAAAGAGTGTTTATTAACTGGCCAAGAAAAATGAAGAACTTTTACATTTTGATCTGTCCCGCAAAAGAAAGGCCCACTTTAAAAAGTGTCTACTGTTGGAGCTGAAATGAGAACCAAGTGTGAGAATCTAAAATTTCATGATCAGTTGGCAATTTTGCAGAGAAAGATGGCTGTGGTCTATCATATAAAATTTTAATACTGTCTCCTATGATATCTAGATTACGCAGATTCAGTATGCTTCCAACAACACAAAAAATATCTAAACATGTTTCTTAATATTGACAGTATAAAAATATGGAAGTGTTATAGATTAAAAGCTCATACAACTAGAGAGATGTATGGAAGTATAATAAAATATTTATAGTATCTTTGTCTCAAGAGATTATGGATTTTTCTTTTATATTTTATGAACCGTTTTTTAAGTGAATATGATTTTTAAAAATCTAATAAAATAATGCTATTTTAACTTGAGTCAAAAAAAGAAATGACATTGTATCTTTGGAAGAAATCCTGTGGTTAATAGTCATCTATATATCTTTATAATTCTCAAAATAAGTATTTTGTTATTTAAACTATGCGTAATTTAATTAGTTGTAATTATAGTTTGTTTTTATTCTGTAAGTGAGCATATTTTTATATTTTTGGTACTAAATGCTTAAGAATCTGTAGAAGGTTTAGTGGGTTAAATTGTGTCCCCCAGAAAGTTATGTTCAAGTCCTAACTTCCAGTGCTGGTGAAAGTGACCTTACTTGGGATTAGGGTCTTTGCAGATATAATCAAGTTAAGATGAAGTCTTAGTGCATTAGGCCAATGACTGATGTCCTTGTGGAAAGGGAATTTTGGACACAGTAACACACAGGGAAAAGGCCATGTAAAGATGTAAAGGAGATTGGAGTGATATATTTACAAGCCAAGGAATGGCAAGGATCCCAGGCATCCACCAGAAACCAGGAAGAGGGAAAGAAGGATCCTAGCCTAGAGCTTTTCAGGGAACATTTAGGACTTCTAGCCTCCAGAACTTGAGACAAATTTCTGTTGTTTTAAGCCACATATTTTGTGGTATTTTGTTACAGCAGCCCTAGGAAATGAATACAGAGGGAAATAGTTAGCAGTAGATTTTTATTAAATAGGAAAATCCTCAGGATTTTAGTATTAGTAATAAAAATAATAAACATTTTCCCACTTTCTAACTCTAGATCATTATTTAATAATGTCTTTTTATATTATTTCCCTTTAGAGCATGCTATCAAGAATGCTTTGAACTTTCATACTGGCTTTAAAAAAGAAATGAGACCATTCATTAAATAATTAAATGTTTTAAACTAAAAGATCAAGAATCTGGAGATATAGATCTCTACATCTTTCCTTTTATTCTCTTTTAAGTACTCATCAGTATCTGAAATTATTTATTTTATTTACTTGTTTATTTACTTTCCCTATGACATAAGCTCATTGAAAGCAGTAACTCTGGTTGTTTTAACCACAGCTGGCACATCATAAATACTCAGAAGCATTTGTGGAAGGCTCCCACTGTAGGGACAAATACCAGCATCAGCAATTCCAGGCTTAGCGTACACAGCAGGAAAAAAAGTTTCCTCAACTGCCCAGACTGACTTCTTAGGACTCAGGTGAGGTCATATACCACATCTTATGTAGTCTCTGGGCCAAGGAGATGGTATTCTCTGAAATGACATTGCTTGGGGCAATGTGCTCTTTACCAGAACCACAAGGCGAAACAGCCCACTCAAATTGCAGGGATGGGGCCATCTCTCAAATTAAACAGTGTAAGGTCACTTGTCGTGTAGAAACAACAAATTTAAGTACAACAGATTTCAGTAAATAATTTTTCTTATGTCTGATCTCACTTCTGATGTTAAGTCTTCTCAGCACACAATTAGAACACAACCACGATTTTAATATTTAAAATATACCTTACCTTCTCCAGAAAGAAAAGTGGTAGTCCAAGTTATTTTGATCTTAATCATGGAAATATTTTTGGAGAGCTTTAGTTAAAGCAGTGTTTTTTCTCATTTCAGTTATTCCTATGAACAATCTTTTTCAATTTCTCCATATATCCCTTAAAACCACCCAATTGTATATAAGATTCAGTTGCAAGAAATAAACGTTCATGAAATGATCTGATGGATATCCAATCCGCTCTTTCTTTAAATGAGAGGTATAGTAAAGGTCCACAAACGCTGAAGATTACATGTGCATTTTTGTCTTGTGTACACACAGGTCTTTCTGTGGTTAAAGAATCCATGGCTTTGAGTAGGCTCTTAAAAGGATCTGTGGTTCTACCATAAGGTGGGAATCAATGCTCTAAAGTAGTGTTTCTCAACTGGGGGTGGTTTTGTCCCCCAGGAAACATTTCCAAAAAACTTTTGCTCGTTACAACTGGGGAATGGGAGGTCGTTGCTGGCATGGAGTAGATAGAGCTCAGGGATGCTGCTAAACCTTCTGCAAAGCACAGGACAGCCCACACGACAAAAAATGACTGTGCCTAGAATGGCATTCAATGCCACTGTTGAGAAACCTTGCTATGGATAATCGACTCTTTTGCATCTCCCCAATCAAGATTAAGATTTAAAAACAGCATAAAATAAACTACGTTATTTTAGTTCCTCTGTCCTTTATTAAACTTCTTGTTTCTTGACATAATGTTGTCACTCACTTTCAAGTCATGTTATAGAACTCTGTCCCTGGAAAGTGATTTGATGTGAATGTGATGTCCCACAATGGCTTTGTTTTTATCTGCCTACAGATTTCCTATCTGCCTACAGATTTGTTTTTATCTACCTACAGATTTCCTTTCAGTTCTAGGAAGATCAGCTCTGGATATCAGTGGATAATGTGAGGTGGAACTGATCTTGCTTCTTTTTTGTTTTGATCGTTAGGAAGATATGAACTTAACTTGAAGACTATCTTCTGTTGTAGTTTGGATAATAATCTGATTCTGTCTTCACTTTAATATTCTAATATCTATTTTTCCTAGGCTTTTACTTACTAACTTACAATTTTTGTTAGCTTTATCATAAGCATTTTTTATACAATCTACATTTTTTTTCTTTGAATGAAGTAAAGAATACATTTAAAAATCCTGTCAATCACAGGACTTCACACAAAAAATAACAAGTAAATATGGTTGACCTTTGAACAACATGGGTTTGAACTGCATGGGTCCACTGACATGCAGATTTTTAAAAATAAAGTTCTACTAAACTGTACACTCGAAACTAACACAACATTGTAAATTAACTCCAGTTAAAAAAAAAAAAAGATGTACTACAGTACTACATGCTCTATGATTAATTGAATCCATGCTGGTGAAACTGCGGATAGGGAGAGCCGACTATAAAGTTTTAAAGGGATCCAGAGAGCCAGTGCCCCTAACGTGACCTTGTTCAAGGGTCAACTCTAGTACATGATTTCTTTATACAGTTAACACCACTTAATTCTTTAATACCAATGCCATTTCATATTACCATCTCTATTTAGATTATATGTCCTATATCATTTTTGTATCTCTTACAGTTAGGCTCTTTAGTTTATTCCCTTTATTCAACTAAAAAAAAATTAGCACCTACTGTGCTAAAAGTCTTTGTTGATATAGACATAAAAAAAATAAAACATTTTTTTTTTTCACAGAGCTTACATGGTAACAAGAGAGATAACTATGTAAATCAATAATGACAGGGAAATATGCTAATTCTGATGCTGTTAGGAATAAGAGGAGTATGCTCTAAGTATATAGTGGCAAAAGGTGGCATGATCAAATCCTGTAGATGCTAATTGACAGAGAAGAAAACAGGGAGCTGAACATTCTCTATCTTTTTTTATTTTTTCATTTAAAAAATTATTTTAGATAGAAAATGACAGCTAGATAGATAGATAAGTAGATAGATAGAATATCCATATAATATGTAATAGATACACAGATTCACTGAACTTCCAATTGCTTTTGAAAGTTATTCCGGTTGTTTTTGATAAATTATCCAGTCTACAATGGCTTTTTAACATTCCTCTAATCACCTTATTTCCAGTTGTATGTAAATCTATCCACTTAATAAAGAAACTCATCCAGGTCATTTTAATAAAGATAAGCAGGACAAAGCTCAGAATTAGCTTAGGTGGAACCCAAGGATTTTGTTATTCCCTTATTCCCTTCCTCTACACCACCTCCCATTTCTCCCCCCACATACCAATTCACTGGAATCTATTCTCTGAATCTAGCATGCTGTGGACACATCCAGTTGAATGTGAACTAAAGCATAATTTCATAACTTAGTAATGTTACCCGAAGGTGGGTGTTGAGCCAAAAGACACAACCAAGGCAAAGATCGGGAAAAGAAAAGATTTATTACTTGTAGCAAGGAAGGAGATCACTGGGGATCTTTCCCAAAGCAATGTCTCCCCAACAGCAAAACTGGGGAAGTCTTAAGCTATAAGTACATACTTATTCATGAAGGGGCTTGGGCCGTAGGCAGAGTCCAAGTTTCAGTTGATTCAAGTCAGGAGGGTCAGAAAAGGTCAATATCAACATTCCTTAGATTTCAGTTCAGCTGGTGGTTGAGTACCTGAGGAGGGATTTAAATTCTGCAAAATAGCTCAAGACAGCACTTTAGGCTAGTCTTTACCATTGAAATAGAACTGGGACTCTTTACAACTGATTTGTTATTTTGCTGTTTTTACTTATCTTGCCTGATAAATCTGTCATTTTGTTTTCTTAAGATCAATATTACTGAGACTTGTTCAAGGGCAAGCATTGTGGCCAGACTTAGGTCAGAATATGGTTTAGGCCCAAAATGGCTCTCTTATGTCAAGAAAGCCATGCCTGGTTCTCTTTCTCCGGGGACCCCCTACCCTATCTGGTCAGAGTAATAACCATACATTTAACAATCAAAACATTAAAAAATAACATGTTTGACTTCCTCAAATGTAGTGTTTTTCAAAATTTATTCTCCAATGACTATGAGAAAGGGAATTATTGGTCAAATGCATTCGAGAAAAGCTGAATTAGCCAAAATTACGTGAGTTTTTTGTGTTTTTTTTTCATTGATAAACTTCTCGGGGCCTTCATTGTGACAACAGGCACTCCTCAAAGTGTATGATTATTATATGCATTTTCCCATAACATTTGACTATAGAACACGTAGCTGAAAAGATACCATTCAAAAAAAAGTTGCTATTTATGGTGTTTTTAAAAAAAATACTATCATGTATTCTTATGACAATAACTTGGTCACTCTTTATCATCATTACTTTTCTAAAAAATTGTATTTTAGCATTAACATTTTTCTACAGGGATATCAAAGCCAACACTGATCCAGGTTCTGTTGGGCTTGGAGAAGGTATTCTAAGAACCCTATTTGATTTTAATATTTATCAGGACTGTGTGATATAGAACAAGAATGCCTGGAGCCTTTAAAAAGAATAATCTATAATTCAAAAATGAGGATCTTTAAAATGTAAAGTATCAGCCTTTTTAAAAATGAGGACACTCTTGTCAAATGCTAATCTTGGAACTACCTAACTGATGTTTTTGCAACAAGGACTAGTGTTACTACAAGGGAAAAAGATAACAAAAAAGTGATTCATGCAAGTTTTAGTAGGTTTTGGTTTACCAAAAAGGTGTATTTATGGATGTGTGTGTGTGTGTGTGTGTGTGTGTGTGTGTGTGTATAAAATAAGAAAACACCCTAATTCATTTGCAATGCAGCTGTGCTTTACAATATCATTGGCTTTGTGTCTAGATGATGGCTAGAATTGACCCTTATTTTACAGTTAAATAATTGGAAGGAGGAATTGGCAATCATACTCCCTCTTCTTGCTCTTTAAGCATTTTAGGCATTCCAAAAATAGTTGACAAGTCTGCACAGATTAAATCATTTAGGTTTTTGCTTAAAATTAGAGCTAAAATAAAAACAAAATGAAACTTATTCTACTGTTAAGAATTTTTTTCTTTCTAAAGCATCTGTAGGCCAAAGTTTATGTATCTAATGTTATTTCAGACTATCTAAATGAGCAAATGAATTCATAAAATATATAATGTATCCAACGTATGGACACCAAGGGGGGAAAGTGGCGGGGATGGGGGTGGTGGTGTGATGAATTGGGAGATTGGGATTGACATGTATACACTGATGTGTATAAAATGGATGACCAGTAAGAACCTGCTGTATAAAAAAATAAAATAAAATTCAAAAAAGAAAAAAATATATATATTTATATAAAATGTATCCAAATGGGAGGTTTGATGAGGAACTGACCAGAGGGGGCATCATTCCTCAACTAGGCAGAGGCCTGATGAAAGAGGAGCTCTCCAAATAGAGGTCTCCAGAGTTTAAAAAAACAAAACAAAACAAAACTAGAAATAAAAATATAACCCTTGTTCTGTCTTAATTGGTTTGGGGAGTCCACGTGCAGAAATGAGGAACTTTCTTCCAGGGATAACATATGCATAGTACTTTCACTCTTAGGTAATGTTTGGGTGAATCCACTTTCAGTAACAAAATCATTCATTCGGGACCACTTGACTTTTCTATTATCCTAGCAAATCGAGTCACAGTGTCTAGGCTTGGGGGTCAACAGAACAACATTTCCAAAGGATTGTGATTATTTTTCCCTGAGATTTTTCACTTTCCTTGGACTATTTTCTTTTTTTTTGAAGTGATTAGCAGTAAAAACCTAAGAATGAACAGAGCCTGAGGGCTTGTCGTCTGAGTAGCCAGGTAGGAATCTGCTGCAAGAAAGGAAAAGGACTTGCCTACAGCTAACCTAGGCGGGAGGAGCTCTGGGTTTGGCTTGGTGTTTGCTGAAGCCCTTTAAATGGAGTCTTGGTTAGAGCTCTGCTGTTACATTCACTTGAATACTACATAGGCCTGTTTTTAGTCTGACTTTGTGGCTGATGAGGCCCACCAACCAATGTTGTAGGTATAGATGGACAGTTAGATACCTGGTTATAATCTAGAAAATCATGCATGGGTAATACTTTCTTGGATGGCTGATTACTACCCCCCCCCCAATTTTCTTATAATAAAATACTACTAGTTACTCAGCTAGCCAAAATATACTTGAGAAAGTAAATAATAGATCAAGAATATTGGATTAGCTAGTGTCTTATCCCCTTCCACCTCTCTCTAAAATTCTGATTCCACCAATAAAAAAGATGATCCAAGATAGTATACAAATAATACTGTAAAGAGTGATTTATTCAGGTCGTTCCAAATCAGTGAGATAAAGGAGGTATTTTACTATCTCCCGGCCATGATACATGGTATATACTGAGTTCAGCAACATTTAAAAGTAAATTTAAATATTGTAAATCCCCAAAACATTTTATAATATTCTGCATATAACATATTAAGTGTATGTAACGTATTACATGCACTGTACATACATTTATATTACATACACATCACACAATTGAAAAACAGTAATATGCATGTTATAAATTGACATACTCCAGATAAGTCTTTATGCTCATATTTTAGGACTACTTATAATGATCTCATGGTCTCCCTAAGGGGTTGAAGACCCACACATTCAGAATCTGGTTGATTCTCAAGAGATAGGTTATGGCCTTCTGTACAGGGGTGGGTGTGTTGCCTGAAAAATTATATTTACATTTTCATAGCAAAGCATTTTTGGTTAGTGAGAGTATGGGGAAAAACAAGTGATAAAAGAGATTCTAAACAAGTTCTTTAGAAAGGAGAGTTTTGAGACCCAGCAGAACACACAAGAGACGTAGTGGTCCAGTCGTGATATTTCAGAAGTGAATACTGTTGTAGGGAGGCTGTTGTTCACAAGCAAACTGTACAAAACTGCATCACAAGGCAGAGGAGAGAAGTGTAAACAGTAACCGGGGAGAGATTCTGATAGGGCTTTCCTCTTGGAATCATATTCCTTCCACATATTTCTTCTCCATCTGGTGGGCACTAACTGAAAAGACAGTGTGTTTTCAAAAATGATCTTGCTGAGCTAAAGTTTTTATAGTTCATAACTTGAAAAGATCACTGTTTTTTTTAAAATAAAATTGTATTTTATCATGATACAGGGATTTTGCAAAGAACTGCACCCATCCATTTACCTTTAGAAGTTCTGACTTTCAAGGGATAATTCCTTCTTAAAAAAAAAAAATATATATATATATATATATATATATATATATATATATAGATTTAATTCCCTCTTTTTAGCAATGAGGAAATTGAGGTTCTGAGATCTAATTAGTTTCCCAAGGCCTAGATCACATAACTAGAAGTCCAAGGAGAGCTTAAAGAAGAAGCAAACACACAATAATCCAAAAAGTCAAGGTATATTTATTTTGGAGACTGTAACAGAATTTTCAGAATTTCCACATAAGGTATTCACTATCAAATGGGGCAAGTTCCACTTAAGTTGATGGCAAGATGCCTGGTATAAGGACATTCAAGTAGATGATTTAAAAATGTCAATTTTATGTATCAATGTTAAGATCTTCACAAAGTAGAAAGTTATTCTGAAAGTTGATTATACTGATTTTCTCTGCTGTTCAAAATGCCCTTGGTTTTGTTTTCATCATAAAGACATAGCCAGAAATTCCTATTATGAGAAAATAATTACACATTTTTCAAAATTTCTTTTTTTTAAATTTTTATTTATTTTTATAAATAAAATTTTTTAATATATGTATGGTACTTATCAGTTATCCATTTTATACATATTACTGTATGTATGTCAATCCCAATCAAGCAATGCATCCCACCACCACCACCACCCCTGCCTCCCTGGTTTCCCCCCTTGGTGTCCATATGTTTGTTCTCTACATCTGCATCTCTATTTCTGCCTTGCAAACTGGTTTATCTGTACCATTTTTCTATATTCCACATATATGCGTTAATATACGATATTTGTTTTTCTCTTTCTGATTTACTTCACTCTGTATGACAGCCTCTAGGTCCATCCACGTCTCTAAAAATGACCCAATTTTGTTCCTTTTTATGGCTGAGTAATATTCCATTGTATATATATATATACCACTTTTCCTTATTCATTCATCTGTCAATGGACATTTAGGTTGTTTCCATAACCTGGCTATGGTAAATAGCGCTACAATGGACATTGGGGTGCATGTGGTTTTTTGAATTATGGTTTTCTCTTGGTATATGCCAGGTAGTGGGATTGCTGGGTCATATGGTAATTCTATTTTTAGTTTTCTAAGGAACCTCCATACTGTTCTCCATAATGGCTGTATCAATTTACATTCTCACCAACAGTGCAAGAGGGTTCCATTTTCTCCACACCCTCTCCAGCATTTTTTGTTTCTAGATTCTCTGCTGATGTCCATTCTAACTAGTGTGAGGTGATACCTCATTGTAGTTTTGATTTGCATTTCTCTAATGATTAGTGATGTTGAGCATCCTTTCATGTGTTTGTTGGCAGTCTGTATATCTTCTTTGGAGAAATGTCTATTTAGGTCTTCTGCCTATTATTCGATTGGGTTGTTTGTTTTTTTACTATTGAACTGCATGAGCTGTTTGTATATTTTGGAAATTAATCCTTTGTCAGTTGCTTCATTGGCAAATATTTTCTCCCATTCTGAGGGTTGTGTTTTCATCTTGTTTATGATATCTGTTGCTATGTTAAAGCTTATAAATTTCATTAGCTCCCATATGTTTATTTTTGTTTTTATTTCCATTACTCTAGGAGGTGGGTCAAAAAAGATCTTGCTGTGATTTATGTCAAAGAGTGTTCTTCCTATATTTGCCTCTAAGAGTTTTATAGTGTCTGGTCTTACATTTAGGTCTTAAATCCATTCTGAGTTTATTTTTGTCAATGGTGTTAGGGAGTGTTCTAATTTCATTATTTTACATGTAACTGCCCATTTTTCCCAGCACCACTTATTGAAAAGACTGTCTTTTCTCCATTGTATACCCTTGCCTCCTTTGTCAGAGATTAGTTGACCATAGGTGTGTGGGTTTATCTCTGGGCTTTCTATCCTGTTCCATTGATCTATATTTCTGTTTTGGTGCTGGTACCATACTGTCTTGATTACTGTAGCTTTGTAGTATAGTCTGAAGTTAGGAAGTCTGATTCCTCCAGCTCCTTTTTTTTCCCCTCAAGATTGCTTTGGCTATTCGGGGTCTTTGGTGTCTCCATACAAATTTCAAGATTTTTTTGTTCTAGTTCTGTAAAAATTGCCATTGGTAATTTGATAGGGATTGCATTTGGTAGTATGGGTATTATGTAGATTGCTTTGGGTAGTATAGTCATTTTCACAATTTTGATTCTTCCAGTCCAAGAACATAGTATATCTCTCCATCTGTTTTTATCATGTTTGATTTCTTTCATCAGTGTCCTATAGTTTTCTGAGTACAGGTCTTTTACCTCCTTAGGTAGGTTTATTCCTAGGTATTTTATTCTTTTTGTTGCAATGGTGAATGGGATTGTTTCCTTAATTTCTCTTTCTGATTTTTCATTGTTGGTGTATAGGGATGGAAGAGATTTCTGGGCATTAATTTTGTATCCTGCAAACCTTACCAAATTCATTGATTAGCTCTAGTAGTTTTCTGGTGGCATCTTTAGTATTCTCTATGTATACTATCATGTCATCTGAAAACAGTGACAGTTTTAATTTTTCTTTTCCAATTTGTATTCCTTTTATTTCTTTTTCTTCTCTGATTGCTGTGGCTAGGACTTCCAAAACCATGTTGAATAATAGTGGCAAGAGTGGACATCCTTGTCTTTTCCTGATCTTACAGGAAATGCTTTCAGTTTTTCACCATTGAGAATGCTGTTTGCTGTGCCTTTGTCATATATGGCCTTTATTATGTTGAGGTAGGTTCCCTCTATGCCCACTTTCTGGAGAGTTTTTATCATAAATGGGTGTTGAATTGTGTCAAAAGCTTTTTCTGCATCTATTGAGATGATCATATTGTTTTTATTCTTCAGTTTGTTCATATGGTGTATCACATTGCTTGATATGTGTATACTGAAAAATCCTTGCATCCCTGGGATAAATCCCACTTGATCGTGGTGTATGATCCTTTTAATGTGTTGTTGGATTCTGTTTGCTAGTATTTTGTTGAGATTTTTGCATCTATATTCGTCAGTGATATTTGTCTGCGATTTTTTTTTTTTTTTTTTTTGTAGCATCTTTCTGTGGTTTTGGTGTCAGGGTGATGGTGGCCTTATAGAATGAGTTTAGGAGCATTCCTTCCTCTGCAATTTTTGGAGGAGTTTGAGATGGGAAGGATGGGTGTTATCTCCTCTCTAAATGTTTGATAGAAATCACCTGTGAAACCATCTGGTCCTGAACTTTTTGGGGGGAAGATTTTAGTCACAGTTTCAATTTCATTACTTGTGATTGGTCTGTTCATGTTTCGTATTTCTTTCTGGTTCAGTTTTGGAAGGTTATACCTCTCTAGGAATTTGTCCATTTCTTCCAGGTTGTCCATTTTATTGGCATAGAGTTGTTTGTAGTAGTCTCTTAGGATGCTTGTATTTCTGCGGTGTCTGTTGTAACTTCTTTTTCATTTCTAATTGTATTGATTGGAGTGCTCACCCTCTTTTTCTTGATGAGCCTGGCTAAAGGTTTATCAATTTTGTTTATCTTCTGAAAGAACCAGTTTTTAATTTTATTGATCTTTGCTATTGTTTTCTTTGTTTCTATTTCATTAACTTCTCCTCTGATCTCTATGATTACTTTCCTTCTACTAAGTTTGGGTTTTGTTTCTTCTTCTTTCTCTAGTTCATTTAGGTGTAAGGTTATATTGTTTATTTGAGATTTTTCTTGTTTCTTGAGGTAGGATTGTATTGCTATAAACTTCCTTCTTAGAAATGCCTTTACTGCATCCCTTAGGTTTTGGATCATCGTGTTTTCATGGTCATTTGTTTCTAGGTATTTTTTGACTTCCTCTTTTATAGCATCAGTGATCTCTTGTAATGTAGTGTTTAGCCTCCATGTGTTTGTGTTTTTCACATTGTTTTCCCTGTAATTTATTTCTAATCTCATAGTGTTGTGGTTGAAAAGATGCTTGATATGATTTCAATTTTCTTAAATTTACAGAGGCTTGATTTGTGACCCAAGATGTGATCTATCCTAGAGAATGTTCCATGTGCACTTCAGAAGAAAGTTTAATCTGCTGTTTTCTGATGGAATGTCCTATAAATATCAACTAAATCTATCTGGTCTACCATGTCATTTAAAGCTTTTGTTTCCTTATTAATTTCTGTCTGTATGATCTGTCCATTGGTGTAACTGAGGTGTTAAAGTCCCCCACTCTTATTGTGTTACTGTCAGTTTCCTCTTTTAGAGCTGTTAACATTTGCCTT
>NW_020837945.1:90734978-90778821 GCF_003676395.1 Aethalodelphis obliquidens | reverse complement strand
TTGGCAGGCAGACTCTCCACCACTCTGCCACCAGGGAAGCCCTCCAGCTTTCTTTTGATTTCCATTTGCATGGAATATCTTTTTCTATCCCCTCACTTTCAGTTTGTATGTGTCCCTAGGTCTGAAGTGGGTTTGTTGTAGACAGCATATATATGGGTGTTATTTTTGTATCCATTCAACAAGGCTGTGTATTTTGGTTGGAGCATTTAATCCATTCACATTTAAGGTATTTATCAATATGTATGTCCCTATTACCATATTCTTTATTGTTATGGGTTTGTTTTGGTAGGTCCTTTTCTTCTTGTTTTTCCTACTTAGAGAAGTTCCTTTAACATTTGTTGTAGAGCTGGTTTTGTGGTGCTGAAATCTCTTAGCTTTTGCTTGTCTGTAAAGCTTTTGATTTCCCAGTTGAATCTGAGTGAGATCCTTGCTGGGTAGAGTAATCTTGGTTGTAGGTTCTTCCCTTTCATCACTTTGAATATATCGTACCACTCCCTTCTGGCTTGTAAAGTTTCTACTCAGAAATCTGCTGTTAACCTTAGGGGAGGTTATTTGTATGTTAGTTGTCATTTTTCCCTTGTTGCTTTTAATAATTTTTCTTAGTCTTCAATTTTTGTCAGTTTGATTACTATGTATCTTGGCGTGTTTCTCCTTGGGTTTATCCTGCCTGGGACTCTCTGCACTGCCTGGACTTGGGTGGCTGTTTCCTTTCTCATGTTAGGGAAGTTTTCAAACCTAATCTCTTCAAATATTTTCTCAGATCCTTTCTCTCTCTCTTCTGCTTCTGGGACCCCTATAATGTGAATGTTGGTGCATTTAATGTTGTCCCAGAGGTCTCTTAAGCTGTCTTCATTTCTTTCATTCTTTATTCTTTATTCTGTTCCGTGGCAGTGAATTCCACCATTCTGTCTTCCATGTCATTTATCCATTCTTCTGCCTCAGTTATTCTGCTATTGATTCCTTCTAGTGTAGTTTTCATTTCAGTTATTGTACTGTTCATCTCTGTTTGTTCTTTAATTCTTCAAGGTGTTTGTTCTTTAATTCTTATAGGTCTTTTTTCAACATTTCTTGCATCTTCTTGATCTTTGCCTCCATTCTTTCTCTGAGGTCTTGGATCATCTTCACTATCTTTATTCTGAATTCTTTTTCTGGAAGTTTGCCTATCTCCACTTCATTTAGTTGTTTTTCTGTGGTTTTATCTTGTTCCTTTATCTGTTACAAGGTCCTCTCTGCCTTTTCATTTTGTCTCTCTTTCTGTGAATGTAGTTTTTGTTCCACAGGCTGCAGGATTGTAGTTCTTCTTGCTTCTGCTGTCTGCCCTCTGTTGGATGAGGCTATCTAAGAGGCTTGTGCAAGCTTCCTGATGGGAGGGACTGGTGCTGGGTAGATCTGGGTGTTGCTCTGGTGGGCAAAGCTCAGTAGAACTTTATTCCACTTTTCTGCTGATTTGTGGGTTTGAGTTCCCTCCCTTTTGGTTGTTTGGCCTGAGGTAACCCAGCACTGGAGCCTACGGGACCTTTGGTGGGGCTAATGGTGGACTGTGAGATGGCCCACGCCAAGGATTAGTTCCCAGAACTTTTGTTGCCAGTATCCTTGTCCCCTCAATGAACCACAGCCACTCCCCACCTCTGCAGGAGACCTTCCTACAGTAGCAGGTAGGTCTGGTTCAGTCTTGCATGGGGTCACTGGTCCTTCCCCTGGGTCCTGATGTGCACACTACGTTGTGTGTGCCCTCCAAGAGTGGAGTCTCTGTTTCCCCCAGTCCTGTCAAAGTCCTGCAGTCACATCCCGCTCTCCTTCAAAGTCTGATTCTCTGGGAATTCCTCCTCCCGTTGCTGGACCCCCAGGTTGAGAAGCCTGACGTGGGGCTCAGAACCTTCACTCCAGTGGGTAGACTTCTGGGGTATAATTGTTCTCCAGTTTGTGAGTCACCTACCCAACAGTTATAGGATTTGATTTTATTGTGATTGCGCACCTCCTACCATCTCATTGCAGCTTCTCCTTTGTCTTTGGATGTGGGGTATCTTTTTTGTGAGTTCCAGTGTCTTCCTGTCAATGTTTGTTCAGCAGGTCATTGTAATTCCAGTGCTCTCGCAAAAGGGAGTGAGCGCACATCCTTCTACTCTGCCATCTTGAATCAATCTCCAGTAATTATACTTTTTGTAAACTGTTCTCCCCTCAACTTTAATTTTTAATCCCTTCTCCATTTTCTGTTTCAGTGTTTTTATTTTTTATTTTTAAAATTCCTTCTCCAGTGTTAATAGTGCTGCATCCCTCTCTGATCTAACATTCATGCTAGCAGTAAAGAATATATATGGGTTATATCAATCAAATATTTTTTTCTTCCTTTTTTTAACATGTTTTTCTGATATACATTTGGGGATTATAAGCAGCAAGCAGAAATCTGCCTTTCTTCCAAAATAAACTCTGTAGAAACTTCAAATCTATAGTGTTTTTTATTGTTTTAGTATAGATAGGCAGACAGACAGACATATAAATATATCATATATATATAATTGTCAGTGGAATTAATAAATTCACATGTACTGTTTATTTAGCATAGAATTCAAAACTGAGTGAATTGTAAAAAAAATAAATGTAACCAGGTAAAGGTTACATCTGCAAATTTTACTTCTGGTAAATAGTAATAGCAAAACTAATACTTATTCCTTCTGTTCAAATCCTTAAATATATATCCTATATGAGAAAACCCCTAGCATTAAATTCCAACACGTCATTCTGAAAAGCACTTCAAACAACTGCATATTTCTTGCCATATAGTAGAATTTCTGTGAGTTCCAAGAGTTTTCATTTTTAGATGGTTCTGAAACATTTCACATGCAAGTGAAACCTATTTTAAAAAAATAATATTTAAGATAAGTTTTGTCTGAGCCAAATGATACTGGTGACTAAAAGAAAATAACACACAATTAGTCCTAAATGTGTCCTGTCTGGATGACCTCAACTATTCCCAGGGCTTTTGTTCCCACCTTTATGCTGATGACCCTCCCAATTTATATTGCCATCTTTGATCTCTCCAGTGAACTCCAAAGCTGTATATCAGTTTTGGGAATCTGGGAATCACCACCTGGATATTCTACAAGATTGTCAAATTCACTGTGCTCCAAACTGACTTCATTGTTTTATGTCTCCTCATCCTTTTTCCTCTCTCCTGTACCAGGCAGAATGCTTTCATTTAAATGAACAAAACCACCAACTCAACTGGCTACTTAAACAATAAAGGAGATCTATTGGCTCAGAAGTAGTTAGGACTATAGATCTGGGAAAAGCTGATTTGGCTCTCTTTCTTTAGGATTTTTTGGCTCTATGGTTCTTTGAGAGTCAGCTTTGTTCCCAAATAGGCTTCTTTGAATGTTACACAATAGTTGCAATAGTTCTACATTTTATTTCTTCATTCACACTGTTCAACAAGAAAGAAAACAAATCTTTAAAGAGTTCTTTTCATAGCAAGAGAACTTTCTCCAAAGCCCTCAGGGTAAAAACCCTCCTGGCCAAAGGAAGATGACTGGCTACTTCCCTAACCAGTTGCTGTGGCAAGTTCTTCAACCTGTCAGAATCCACACCTTGAAGTGCGGTGAGCAGTCCCACACAGTCACAGGACTGCTATATATAATGACAGATAATAAATCGGATGTTGGGGGGACAACCACAATGTCCACATATTTCATATTTTCCCCCTGTTTAGAGATTGTTTGGTTATAAAAACAGAAACATTGAGTTAGGAGAAATGAAAACATTTGTTGAAAAGGATTGAGAACAATCTCAAGGAACTCAGTTTTAGGAAATACAGCCTGACCTCTCAGAAACCTGACAGTTTATCAACCATGTGCTTCCTATCTTTCTGTTCCATCATTTCTCTCATCTCAGCTTACCTCGGAATTTTTGTTTATTCTCCTGCTACTTTCCAGAAGTTGCCTTTCTCTATTTCTTTAACAGAAGATACATAGTCAAAAAAGACTACAAGCCAGTAGTTTAAAACACCTTACACCTCGCATACCTGTAACTATGACTAGCCACACTTTTGATGTCTTAATCTCAAATTCTAGGAATGAAAAAGATGACTGGTCAGTCCATTTCCAGTGGGTGTACCTACATTAGCTGTGGGAGATAATGGCATGTCACATGATATATGAACCCCTCTTCAGAGGTGAGACAGCGATATGAACAGAAGAAAAAATGACATATTTGTATATTATAGGATTATATATTTTAAATTTTGGAAAATGGAACCACCTGGTTTTCAGGTTGGAAGCCTGGGAATAATTTTTAATTTGTCCCAGCCCTTATGGCCTCACCTCTTCCTGAGGCTGATAATGTAACAGCTACCTCTAAATGTACTAGCTTTTAAGCAATCTGTTAAGTGTGTTATATATATCTCATTTCATTCTCTCAACAAACTTATGAGAAGTGCACTAATATGTCCATTTTTTAGGAGCCCAAATTGAGGCCCAATGAAGTTTAGTAGAGTTGACAGATGGCAAACCTGATACCATATCCCAGATTGGTCTGATTCCAAAGCCCCAGCTTTTTCTTTTTTTTAACTTTTTATTTTATATTGAAGTACAGTTGATTAACAATGTTGTGTTTGTTTCACGTGTACAACAAATTGATTCAGTTATACATATACATGCATCTACCCTTTTTCAAATTCTTTTCCCAATTAAGTTGTTACAGAATATTGAGCAGAGTTCTCTGTGCTATACAGTAGGTCCTTGTTCATTATCCATTTAAAATATAACAGTGTGTACATGTCAATCCCAAACTCCTTAACTATCCCTCCCCACCGTAACCATAAGTTTGTTCTCTAAGTCTGTGTCTGTTTCTTTTTTGTAAATAAGTTCATTTGTATCAATTTTTAGATTCCGCATATAAGCGATATCATACGATATTTGTCTTTCTCTGTCTGATTTACTTCACTGAGTATGACAATCTCTAAGTCCATCCATGTTGCTGCAAATGGCATTATTTCATTCTTTTTAATGGCTGAGTAATATTCCATTGTATATATGTACCACATCTTTTTTTTTTTTTTTTTTTTGCCATATGCGGGCCTCTCACTGTTGTGGCCTCTCCCGTTGTGGAGCACAGGCTCCGGACGCGCAGGCTCAGTGGCCATGGCTCACGGGCCCAGGTGCTCCGTGGCATGTGGGATCTTCCCGGACCGGGACACGAACCCGTGTCCCCTGCATCGGCAGGTGGACTCTCAACCACTGCGCCACCAGGGAAGCCCCTACCACATCTTCTTTATCCATCCTTCTCTCAGTGGTCATTTAGGTTGCTTCCATGTCTTGGCTATTGTAAACAGTGATACAGTGAACCTTGGGGTGCCTGTATCTTTTCGGACCATGTTTCTCTCTGAGCATATGCCAAGGAGTGGGATTGCAGGATGTTCTCACCTCTAAAAGCAAGTCACTACTCAGTTTGTTTAAGATGGTTGTAACAATTAAATGGGACAATATGTAGAAAGTCTTATTTGCCCAACCTAATTTTAGTGGAGAGCTGGGATTAAGGTATTTGCTTGTAATAAATATATGGTAAGTAGTTACTATTCAAAGTATTAAATTAAAAGATAGATTCTTTTTAAGGGTGTATACTGAGGGACCTCAGTATACCAGAGTTTAAAAATAAACCTCTGCTCTTTACTCATTTTATCTTGTTAAAAAAAGAATGTGTTTTATTCACTGGGCTGCTCTGATGATCCACACTCTAGGTTAGGAGATATGCATTTGTATCTGTGAAATATCTTGTGAAAATAGACACTATTACCATCCTTTTAGAAATGAAGAAACTGAGACTCAATATGTAACTTTTTCAAGAATATAAAGTTTAGTGGCGAAGTAAGACTCTCCTTGAACATCACTGCTTCTCAAACTATATTTTGTATATTAAAATAAATCAGTAGTACTTTGGGCAATATAGAGAAGATAGCCTATGAATTTGTCAATTTATTATATCACTGTACCTTGTACTATTAGCATTGAGATTTTATTTTGTTTGCTTTGTGTGTGGGGGAACATCAGAGATTGATTTCAGGAAGATTATATTTTTCTCTATGTCCACAATAAGTATAGGACAGTTAGGTAATGAATTAAATGTTATATTGACTTTAACAACTATGCCTCAGTGTTCTGTTATACAAATGACAACGTTAATTAGCAATCATAAAATAACAGCGGCTTTCAAAATACCATACAACTACATCAAAAAGTTGAATTAGTACTAGCTTAAGATATAAAGAACCAGCAGAAGAAACATACCTTAGGAAATCCTCTGCTGTTAGCTTCCTAAAATAAAAATTTAGATGTTGTGAGCAGGATCTCACTAGCTGATCTTACCATATTTGTTGAAATAAGATATAGTGTTAATGATGAGGTTAGGAGAGACCATGGAAGGTTAACAAGTTTAGCTTCCTGTTTACTGATGTCTAAACAAATTTGAATATTCAGCATATATGGAGTTGGAGGAAAAATGCTAGTGATAAGGTTAAATATTTGAATAGGAAGTATTTGACTTATCTTATTGGTGGGTTCCATATAGTCCATTGATGCCTTTTATATATGTAAATATACAGAAAAATAATTTTAACCGTCTTAAACTGGCAAGGGTGATATACCTGCAACTTCAAGCCATGAATTCTTGTTTTAGATACCCATTTGCTTGTGAAACTTTAAAAAGCTAGATCAGAAAGTTATTGTTTCCATTAAATTTTATTAAATTACTTTGGGAAATGGAACATAGAATAAGTAATGTCAGTGACAGTAATCACGGGAATTTCTGAAGAGGTAATACTCTGTTAACATATACAGAGAGAATATCCCAATGAGATTATCATTGATTATATATATTTAATATATTGGTATATTGATAAGATCCTCTGACTTGGAAATATTATTTGGCTTTAACTAATTTTTGCCTTTTTATTTTAGTATAATGTTCCATCAGTGTATTTTAAGATAATCTAAAGTGGGGAATAAAATATTAACATTTTCTTTTTCCTCCTCAGCTAAAAATAGACATTTGAGGAAGCAGAAAAAGTATATTCTAGCTCTAAGGCAGGGAAGGCTCTAGTTGGCCAATCCCAGGGAAAATTAAGAAATGTGAGGGAATCTACATCACACACAAAATGTGATCTCCATAGGACAGGGCATAGGACATAGGCTTGTTCAAACTTGCTTCTCCAGCAACCACTGACTAAAGCCTTATATTTTACCATTGATTTTTACAGATATGTAACAATATGTAGACAGGTAGATATAAATGAATTAGATTTTCTTCCATTTTTCTCCATTCATATTTTTCAAATAATTCCCTAGTCAGAAATTGTGATTTGAGAAATTCAGAATGGTGCATCTTATGTAATTAAAAAAAAAAAATTACTTTTTAGTTGTTAAATATTTTATATCTGAAAAGATTTTCATTTAGTAAACAGATATTTATTGAACACCTATTATATAACAGCACTCTTCCAGGTACCAGGGCTAATGTGGTAACCAAGGCAGTCTAGGTACTGATGCCGAAAACTCAGCCTCTGTGCAGCTGTGCAGAATTGAATCTCAGAGACAGAGTTCTGCGTGAAATGGAAAAAAAATGGCTTTATTGCTTTGCCAGGCAAAGGGGGACAGAGCAGGCTGGTGCCCCTCAAAACTGTGTGTCCCAACCCGGGCAGATTTGGTGAGGAGTTTTATAGCCCTGGTTCAAGGGCAGGGTTGTTGATAAGGATCAGGGTGTGTGCAGGCCCTGCACACCTTTAATCTGGTCTCAGGTAGTCTCCTGATGAGCCTTTCTGGTTCCTTTAATCTGGCCTCAGGTGGTCTCTTCTCTGAAATGAAGAATGCTAACATCTTCCATTTGTTGGGGGTTTTAGTTCTATAAAGAGCTCAAAGATATTTTTATATGTATACCTTGAGACAAAACCAGGACCCTGCCTCAAAGCTGCACTGCTGTTTCTTGGCCGCTCCTCCCTTGTCTTTTCATACTCTCCCTTCCCTGCTTAGCAACTGTTTTAAAGGCTTCTGTGCCCAGGATCCCCCACAGGGTCCTGCTTCATTTCAGTACTAGCCTTAAAAGAGCTTTCTTTCTTCTACTCAGGGGGACAATAAACCATGCTGACTGTTCACTCCCTGGTTCAAAGACAAAATTATCTGGGTTATATAGATTCACAACAGAAACTGACAAGAACAGGCCAAAAAAGGGTAGTTTGTGTTTTTCTACTAAAGATAGTGATTTTCTAATTGAGTAGATAAAGATTTACCATTGTTCTGCATTCCTAGGAGACAAAATAAACATAGAATTTGGAAGATCATCAAAAAAAAAAAAAAATCAGAGCTCAGACCCACATCACTGTTGCTGTTGGAGAGATCCCCAAAAGGGAGCCTCAAAGGGCCTTAGGGAAGCATTCTATTTTGAGTACAGAAGTCTAGAGCCTTCCTTCACAAGTCTTGATGGGATATTGGTGGAACCTCCAGCATTAGCAATGAGTAACTCTCCAAAATACCACCAGGAAAAAAAATACTTCTGGTCAGTCAAAGCTATAAGTTCATTGAATTTCTATATTAAAGTTGACTATCACCTTAACAGAACCATAATTGGGCTTCCGAGTGGGAAATTAGAACAAGGTATTTATAGGGTATTAGGACTGAATTGGGTAATTTTAAGGTGCGTCTTGCAATATGGTGAGCTGGTTGGCATAGAGGAGAATATGTGACAGAATTACTTTGAACTGAAGGGCACAGTGAAGTGAGAGTCTTCAAGCAAAACTTGGTAACTAAGCTGTTTATGATTAAACAGGCATTTCCTTAAGTAAGCAGCTCAGTTATTTTGCTTGTTTTCAAACTGAAGGAAAAATTATACTTCACCATAGAATTATTTAGCACAGGGACAAGGAAGTAAATTTGATTCCAGAATTATTTAACACAGGGATGGGAACATATGCCTGTTTCCCATGATGTTTAACACAGGAATAGGAAATTATTTTGGTTTCAGATTTCAGACATATATGCTCTAAAGGAAAATAAAGTAGGCCAGGAGCATATAGTAAGGAGTATTATTTCAGTATCATCCAGAAAGGCCTTTTTAGGAAAGTGATATTTTAGCAGAAATCAGAATGAAGTGAGCAAATGATCCTTGTGGAAACAAAGCACAAAGGCCCTAAAGTGGGAGTGTGTTGGGGAAGAACAAGGAGGCCAATGAGTCAGGGATAAAGCAACTAAATGCCCAAAGCAGTAATGATGAGGTTAGAGGGAGCATAGGGCACAGATCACATAGGGCTTTAGAGGCCATGGCAGAGTTTGGATTTTATTCTAAGTCGAAGGAGCAGTAATTGTAGGGCTTTAAGCTGGTGATTGACATGGTCTGATATCATTTTTTTTAAAGCTCACTTTGGCTGAGTAAGAATAGTAGGTTCTGGGAGGAAAGGCAGCAGGAAGGCTGGATGGGAGGACACTGCAGTGGGAACAGGTGAAACAATAGTTGTTTGGACCAGGGAGGTGCCTCTGGGCTGGTGAGATGCATTTTGAGAGTGGAGTTGAAGGCTTTGCTGATACATAGGATATGAAATATAGGGGAAAGAGAAGTCTATGGCTTTTGGACCGAGCAACAGGATGAATGAATGACAGTGCCATTTACTAAAGCAGGGCAACTGTTGAAGAAGTGAAAGTGTCAGACACTCAGCTTCAGTGATGTTACTTTGATAGAATCAAAGATCCAAAGTTATCTTTAGAAGAAAATGATTTTCAAAGCTTATTACAAATGCAGTTAAGTCAGGATTAGAGGCAGGTAGTTTAGCTAAACAAACCAAGAGGTAGATATGGTAATTTAGTGATAAATGCCATGAAAAAAGAGTGAACAATGCAATAGAAAATCACTGGTGGCATTGCCTTTAGATGGGACAACCTTGAGAAGAATGTGGCTTGTGAGGATAGGGGGGAAGCCCTCCAGACTGACCTGACTGACCAGGCAAAAGCCTTGAGATGATGTCTGCCAAATATCTTCAGTTTCTTCAATCTCAATCACCAGTCAATTTGCAAAAGCAAACTAATAGCCAGATCTATGTTTTTAACTGATTTTACTTCTGCTTAGTCTCCAAACAGTAGAATGTGCAATGGAGGCCAGGATAGACTTCTCTTTTTAAAATTTTCTTCCAGATATCCTAAGGCCAGTATTTATGCCTGGTTTTTAATCCCCTTTTGTAAGGAAGCCATTGTCGGTCATCTCTAACTCCAAGAGAAGATTTAAGGACATAATAAAGGAGGAGCAGAAGACTTATGACAGGAAATGATTGTTCCTGCAGGGGCTTTGAATTAAAGGTCATCAAACACCAACAACAATTTACAAGCGGTATCTTGAATAAGAGGAAATCGCTTTTATTATTCTAAATTTTGAATGAACTAGGGACGTTTCTAGACAGACACAGGAGGATACATTCACACAGAATTTCAACTATGTTCCCAGATGTATGTACTCAGGGTGTAATACCTCTAAAGGAAACCCTGTAAAATTCAATATATATTAACTCTGAAATATTTTGATAAGCCAATTCAGTTGTGCTCTTGAAATGCCCTCTGATGTCCTATTCTTGAAGTGAACTAGAAAATGGATGAACCAGAGGAAAATGGGTTACCGGACCAGACAGAGGTAAAATTCCTATTAAAATTTTATAGTCCCTCACTCCCTTGCATATTTTTCAAGGTGGCATTGAAACCGTGCCCCTCAGATTGGGACTTGAACCCATGTGCCAGGACTCAGCCCAGCCAAAACCCACAGTCTTCCAACTGAGATCACACAAGTGGTTTCAAGACTTAATGAAGCTCAGGTTCTTGATGTCTCATTGCAGAAAGAATTCAGTGAGAGACAAAGTGATAGGTAAGAAGTGGATTTATTTAAAGAGAAACACACTCCACAGAGTGTGGGTCATCTCAGAAGGCAAGAGCGGCCCCAGGGTATGGGGTTCTAAGTTTTATAGGGGTGGGTAATTTCATAGGCTAATGAGTGGAAGGAGTATTCCAGCTATTTCAGGAAGGGCTGGGGATTTACAGGAATTGGGCCACCACCCCCTTTTGACATTTTATGGTTAGCCTTGGAACTGTCATGGCTGTCATGACACCTGTGGGTATGTCATTTAGCTTGCTGATCTGTTACAATGAGCATGTACTGTGGCTCAAGGTCTAGTGGAAGTCGACTTGTCCACTATCTTGGACCCATTTGATTCTAATCAGTTTATGTCATGTCCTGGGACTAAGTCATTCTTTCAAAGGTCGTGCCCTGCCCCCTTCCTGCCTGTTACAGCATCATTTATGGTCTTCTGTGATGTTGCTTCAATCTATCCTTCCATCTCTATCACCAGAAAATTTCTTACATGTATTTAATTTCAGCCAGCTTCCCTGAAACATTTCATTTCCAAAGAGAAGCCACTCACTGTTTCACACGAATTTTTATCTACCTCATACATTCCCTTTCCCTCTGCCCTCCCACCTCTTCCCATACTGCCTATCGCTACGTCCCCAAACTCCTCTTGCATCTTTGAAGGCTTACCTTAACATTGTTGACAGCTGAATCACAAAACTACCACAAGGATGACTTATTGATCAAACAAAATTAAGTTTATTAGACCTACTGCAGTGAGAAAAAAGTATCACCTTGACTGTTACTGGCGTTTCAGAACGTGAGGTCAGGGGAGGATGTTTATAGGGTTTGGAGGTGTTAAACACAAAATGCACCAGGGAATTAAGGAGATGGTTTTGAAACAGGAGGGAAGGGGGCAGGGCACAACCTTTAAAAGAATGACGTAGCCATAGGACATGACAAAAACTGGTTAGAACTAACTAGATCCAAGATGGCAGAAGATTTGACTTCCAGTAGACCTTGAACCTCAGTATACACTCATTGTAACATGTCAGCATGCTAAATGACACACCCACAGGCACCTTGACAGTTCCAAGGCCGACCATAAAAGACAAAAGGGGGCGGTGGCCCAATTCCTGGAAATCCCTGCCCCTTCCCCCAAATAGCTGGAATACTCCTCCCTTCATTATTCTATGAAATTACCCACCCCTATAAAAACTGACAACCCCCCACCCATACCCTGTTGCCTCTTGCTTTCTGAGATGGCCCACACTCTGTGGAGTGTGTTTCTCTCTAAATAAGTCCACTTCTTACCTATCACTTTGTCTCTCACTGGATTCTTTCTGTGATGAGACATCAAGAACCTGAGCTTCATTAAGTCCTGAAACCAAGTGTGTGATCTCAATTAAAAGACTGTGGGTTCAAGTCCCAATCTTGCTTTTAGGCCAGGTTCGAGTCCCAACGCATGGGTCCATATCCCAATCTGAGGTCCACGGTTTCAGTTTTATTTGGGCTATTGTCATATGGAGAACTTTTATTAATGAGGCATCTCTCAAAGAAGAGGGAGAAAGCCTGGGGTTTTACGGAGGCAAATGAAGAGGGAATCTGGAAGGAAGTCTTACCTGAAGGGTGGAGGCAGTGGGGTCTCTGAATACCTGACAGCAGTGCAGTCCTTTGTGATTCATCCTTTCTCAGAACACAATTAAAAGGAGGGATTTCCAGAAAAGAGTGGGAGGACAAGGCTCAGATAAAGTTCAACATTGTCAGGGTTCTGGGCTCAAGTGGGTGAAGGCAGGTCTTTCAAGGGCAGAAATTGTTGGCATTGGATAAACTGGAATAATTTGAGGATTGCTAGAAAAAACAAAATGAGGGTACTGATAAATTTATGAGTAAGTTATTTTTGCTGAATACGCTATTTACCCTAATGAGGAAATTATTTGTCTGGATAAATTGATTTGCAAAAAATTCCTGAAGCAAATAGTAATGTTAACTTAACGGCTTACAGGCTTATCTTCCTGGCAAGAATTTTCTGTAGCCAGTAGTTAAGTCATGTTGACACAGATGGCCTCAGTTCTGAGTCTTGATTGTTAAAAAAAATGTATGAACACAGGTGGACTTTATTTATTTTAATTTTTATTGATGTATGTTTGCTTTACAATGTTGTGTTAGCCTCCACTGCACAACGAAATGAATCAGCCATACACATATACATATCCCCTCCCTTTTGGACTTCCCTCCCATTTAGGTTACCACAGTGCATTAGGTAGAGTTCCCTGTGCTTTACGGTATGTTCCCATCAGTATCAATAACGTATATGTGTCAATGGCAGTCTCCCAATTCCTCTTTCCCCACCCGTTTCCCCCTTGGTATCCATACATTTGTTCTCTACATCTATGTCTCTATTTCTGCTTTGCAAACAGGTTCATCTGTACCATTTTTCTAGAATCCGTATATATACGTTATTATACGATATTTGCTTTTCTCTTTCTTACTTCACTTTGTATTGCACTCTCTAAGTCCAGGTGGACTTTCTCTAGGTACAGGTGGACTTTATTCTCAAAAATAATTTTCCCTTTCTTCATGAGATCTTTCCTATCTTCCTTTTCTACCACATATAGACACTAAACTATTGAATCTCTACAATAATTGTATTATATGCTATTACTTTCTTTCCATAGAAATTATTTGTAGACTGTCTGATAGTTATTCTCCACTTGGAATTTGAAGGAATCAGAATTGCATTTCATATTTCCCTATGATATCTTTTCAATAACCCTTCTGTCTTCATTCTCTCTCCCTCTTTTTTACAACCTTGAATGCCTTTTCTCTTCCCCTTAGTAATCATGTCCTCAACTCCAGCGTGCCTGAAAATCCAGTGCTTACCTAGCCAAGTCACTTCTGCCTATACTCTAGTCCACCCATCTTCTGAAATTAGCTTTTTACTTGGTCCCCATTCAAGATACCTGCACGATTTAGCGTTCAACCAAGTCATCTCTGGCAAGCCTTACCTCTAAACAAATTAATATCAAAGGACAGATTTACAAGCAATGTGAAGATTCTTTTGGGTAGGATGATTTTCCTAGTACTCTAGAATAGCAATAATAGTAACATTGTCAATAATAATATTTAAAAATATCTGTATAGCAAATAAAAATATTCAAGAAGTTTCCATATGCCAACTGGATTCTTCAACACCATTGTGAGAGAGGCCAAGCAGGTATTATATTCATTTGGCAGAAAACAGAATCAGAGGGCTTACATGACTTATAAAACCTCACTGAGCTAGTAAGTAGCAAAAGTCCAGAATTAAAAGGAAATCCCCTTATAAATCCAGTGATAAGAAGAGCTGTAGAGTAGCCATTCACTTATGCACTGGTAGTGCTGACTAGTCAAGTTAGTTTTAAAGTACTAGATTTATATCCAGGTCGTTACATATCTAATAGTGATGGCAAATTTCTTGAAATTTCGGGTACCTGAAAGTGAATGTATTTCAGTCTTGTCAAGAAATGAATGATTTCCACAGCTTCTATGTTTGCTTTTACTATTTTATTTTTCTTATGCTATTCCACATTGTTGGTAGTGTTTGCAGACACTTGACAGCATGAATAATATTGTTGGTTCTTTCATTGTTTAATAAGAGATAAGCTGCTAAAAGCATTGTATCTGGCATGCAAAGCATTCTCTATTTACTATAATGTTAAATATTTACTGTCATGCTATCCTGATGCTAGCAAACCTCAGTCCTTATTTTAACGTGTATTTTGCATTCTAAGGCTGTTGGCTTAATAAAAGTTGAACTAAGCTATTAAATGCCAGCTTACACAAACAAGAATATTAGTGTTCTGAATATGTCAAAGTTCTGAAAGATATGGACATAAAAGATTTACTTCTTTGATATTTAAGCACTGTTATCTAGGTTTTGCATTTCTAGCGCTTATTTTATGTATTAACTGTTACATATCATTATATATATAATGGTGAATTTAACAAAATCTGTACTATGCACCTACTGTCTGTAAGACAAAACAATTTATACTGCAGAGGATACAAAGAGAAATAATACAGGCCTCTGCACTCAAGTGGCTGGTGCAGATTTGGTAAAACAGATTAAACACAGAAGCAGGGCTTCCCTGGTGGTGCAGTGGTTGAGAGTCCGCCTGCCGATGCAGGGGACACGGGTTCGTGCCCCGGTCCGGGAAGATCCCACATGCTGCGGAGCGGCTGGGCTTGTAGGCCATGGCCGCTGAGCCTGCGCGTCCGGAGCCTGTGCTCTGCAACGGGAGAGGCCACAACAGTGAGAGGCCTGCGTACCGCAAAAAAAACCCACCACTACCACCAACAAAAAACACAGAAGCAATAACTATAATACAACATAAAGAGATTTAAGCTAAGGGGGCAGCAGGACGGTAGTGACTGGTGGATTAAGTCCTAAGGCACTGCAATCTGATGAGAATAGCTACCAGCTGAACGGATAGGGGAAGGCTTCACAGATGTCATTGCAATATTTGAATGGCATGGTAAATGATTGTTATAAGTGCATACTAAGGAGAGTGCACAGTGCTAGACACTGGTGATTCAGATATAAATAGTCCTCGTTGTGGCTTTCAAGGCCAAAACTCCATGATTTGTTATGTGGTACAGTGTGATGAGAAGTCTATTGGAAGAATAAATGTGCAGAGGAATGTAAGATTAATGCTGATGGAGTGGATTATATTTTACTAGAGTTTTAAAGGATGAGTGGGTGACTCATAGATGGCAATTAACAAACTCAAAGGCTCCTAGGGTGATTCTAATGTCTGTACTGATTATTACTCCCAACACAGCCTAGACAAGGGAATGCCTGCCTTGTGTTCCCCCAAATTGCTAGCTATCTGGATTGTCTAGCAATCTAGGATTCTGCTCTCTTTCTGAATTAATATCTTTTAAAAAATTTTCCCTTATTTATAGTATAGTCAAAATGGATTTTTGGTAATCTATACATGAAAATTTTAGAGATCATCATTTAATTATTTCCCTTACACATTGTCTTTTTTTTGTCATGTAGTTCTATGATGTGATACTTAAGCCCATTTCCATTACTCTATAAATGATACTCATTCCACCCTTCTGTTAAGATCTGGAACAGCCAAAATAGAAACCTTAAGTAAAGTCGAATGTGAGTATTCTACTTATACATCTAACCATTTAACCATTGGGTTGTTTTCCATTAACTGACATTACAATTTATTTATATTTGATTTATGCATTACTCTGGGTATTAACTCTATTCCTAAAATTATTTTTAGCATTGTAAATACTGTGTGTATGCTATTTCTATGAAACTCTTATATATTTGTACTTATATAATTTAATTGAATTCACTATGACAGCTTATCTAATTTGTCTTCATATAGTGAATCCTTATCCTACTTCCAGTGACAGTACAGTTTTTAGAGAGAATCAGAAAATATGAATTTGAAATCTCTGATACACTATTAGCCATAATATATAGAACATTTGATTTCTCACTCTTCTTATTGTAAACTAATGTTCATAATTAGAGCTAATTATCTTTTCACACATTTATTGAATGCCTTTTATATGATAAGTGTGGGCAACACAGAGACAGTCTTCAAAGAACTTAAGTTTTCAAGACTTATAGATTGTAAGTTATTATAACAGTCAATGGAGATAATAAACGTGAGCACACTTTGAAAAATGGAAGGTGTTAAATAAGCCATCGTCCTTATTTTCTGATTAATATAGGAAAACTAACTGGCTCCTTAACATTTTTAAACCCTTGAATAAATGGAATGTAATTTAAAGAAATCCATTCATTATTATTACCCCACGAATAATCCTTTTTCTCTCCTAGTGTCTTGTAAGATGTGTAATGATTTCTCTAGGAAAAGTTGTTAAATGCAATGCAAAGTTTGATACGGAGCTTTGTGAACTACCAGGGTTCGTTTGAAGCTCTGAATTATGTTCCCTTTGTGTGACAGAAATCCAGAATCTTTTTCATGACAGAAATTAGGTATCAGGTATTTAATTTTACTTTTGTTGATAATAACATTTCTAACAGCTTCCATGTGGGGAGCAACATTTCTTATCGATATACATTATAAAATATTTTCTTATGCATTTTAATCCTGAAATTAACCCTAGGAAGTAAGCACTATTATTAATCTCATTTAGTGATTAGGTAAGGCATAGATAGTTAAAGCACTCCACCCAAAGGTACAGAGCTGGCAAATGAGAGAGGCAATTTTAATTGGAAAAGTCTTTTAAGAACACTCTCAAATGATCTAAACATAACCCTTGTGCCAAAATTAAATGGTAATTTTCTTTCAATGGAACATAATGTATACATTCCTTAGAGTAAATTAGATTGAGACTTTTTTTTTACCATACTTCCAGTACTTATCAGAATTTTAGAAATGTCATCTGTAATGAAAATTTTATTTTACACTTTGGGTTTTTCTGAGGTAAATGGTTATATTTGCTCTATGTGAATACCTGACAAAAATTAGAGTATAGTTTCTTTGTGTTAGAGTATAGCTATCTTTTATTTCCCTGTTAGATAATATTTATTTTACACAGCTAAGATGTCTAATTTGAAGAAGGCTTTATGGTAGAAAACATATGATTTTTATTAAGCCTTTGACAAATGATTAATGCAGCTCTATGTGTCATCCAAGTATATCCTGGCATTTCTAACCTCCCACTTCCATTATAGTGTGGATTTCTCTTTTGATTATTCTTTGTCTTCACTCTTTCTCCCAAATGGTGCTTATTATTCCAGTTGAACTCATTAGTAATAGTTAAAGCTATAAATCGTTAAACAACAGGTTTTTCTGTTAGTCACAGCACTCTGTTTAATGCTATATTTCCCACAGCTCTGGGGTCTAGATCAGTGACTTAAAACTGGAAGAGACTTACCAGCTTTAAGGGGTTTAATTAAAAGTGTAACAGGATGACTTACTAGCTTTAAGGGGTTTAATTAAAAGTGTAACAGGATGACTTACCAGCTTTAAGGGGTTTAATTAAAAGTGTAACAGGCTGGATACTTTTAAGTCTACCTATACTGTTCCTGTTCTTTCCCTCTGGAGATTGTGAAAAGCTTTTCCTTTATTTGCTTAATGAGCTCTTGTTACTTATAAATATATTGGGGTTTGAAAAATAGTTGAGAATTACTGGTCTGGACCTAAGGCACTTTTGCATTTATGAGCCCAGAAAATCCATCAGATGGCTCTAAACTGTTTCTTTAAGATCATTTTCCCACTTTGACAGGGTAGTTCCAAATAATTAAAGGAACTCTGGAGATTCCTGTTCCATTTTAATCTAGGTTCAGACTGGGCTGGGTCTCCCTTTTCATATTGCATTTTGGAGACTGAGATATACTCTGAACTGTGGAGGTAAGATCTTTTTTTTAAGCAGTTTAAAATTCATATTTGTAAGATAAATTCTTTTTTTTTCATTTAAATGTTAATAATAGCAATAATAATAATGGACCTAGCAAGCCCATGATAAAATATTTTATACTGCTAAAAATATTTTTTGCATTATATAACGTTGGAAATTTTCCCCAAAATTATATTCTGTTTTGGTATGATTATTTAAATGTAATATCCAAATATGGTTTTAAATCCAAGTCTTCTTTTGATTCTATCATGCTGTGAGCTTTTGTTGGCGGGAAGGTCAACAGATAGCCATTGACAATTTGGTCAGAGTGGTCAGAAAACATACTATCAACATGATATTTCAAAAGTATTTGGGGGGATTCCCTGGTGGTCCAGGGAAGTTGGGGCTCCGTGCTTCCACTGCAGGGGCTGAGGGTTCGATTCCTGGTCAGAGAAATTAAGATCCCACATGCTGCATACGGCCAAAAAAAAAAAAAAAAAGTATTTGGGAGGCTCTGGAAAACATAATAGGACTTTTAGTGTAAACTCAGTCTAAGGTAACTGGTTTGACTGCACTGGAAACCTGGATATAAAAAGGCAAATAAAAACTGTCTTTCAGAGAAAAGAGAAATGGGGAAGAGAGGCATTAATTTTCTACTTCAAGATATATGGAAGCAGGTAGATTCTAAGACAAAATAAATAGTGGTTTGATTGGGTGGAACTAAACATGAAAGTAAATAGTATACATTTATGATTTATAGGTCCTATATATGGCAAGAAATGTAACTAAGTTTCTTTACTGATAAAATAAACATATTTTAAGGAGAAACGCACCAAGACACATATTAATCAAACTAACAAAAATTAAATTCAAAGAAAAAATATTAAAAGCAGTGAGGGAAAAACAAAAAATAACATACAAAGGAATCCCCATAGGGTTATCAGCTGATTTTTCAGAGGAAACTCTGCAGGCCAGAAGGGAGTGGCAGGATATATATAAAGTGATGAAAGAGAAAAACCTACAACCGAGATTACTCTACCCAGCAAGGACCTCATTCAGATTCGACTGAAAAATCCAAAGCTTTTCAGACAAGCAAAAGCTAAGAGAATACAGCCCCACCAAACCAGCTTTACAACAAATGCTAAAGGAACTTCTCTAAGCGGGAAACACAAGAGAAGAAAGAGACCCACAAACACAAAACAATTAAGAAAATGGGAATAGGAACATACATATCGATAATAACTTGAATGTAAATGGAATAAATGCTCCAGCCAAAAGACACAGATTGGCTTAATGGATAAAAAAAACAGACCCATATATATGCTGTCTACAAGAGACCCACTTCAGACCTAGGGACACATACAGACTGAAAGTGAGGGGATGGAAAAAGATATTCCATGCAAATGGAAATCAAAAGAAAGCTGGAGTAGCAATACTCGTATCAGATAAAATAGACCTTAAAATAAAGACTGTTACAAGAGATAAGGAAGGACACTACATAATGATCACGGAATCAATCCAAGAAGATGATATAACAATTATAAATGTTTATGCACCCAACATAGGAGCACCTCAATATGTAAGGCACATACTAACAACCATAAAATGGACAACCATGAAGAAATGGACAAATTCTTGGAAAAGTACAATTTTTGAAAACTGAACCAGGAAGAATTAGAAAATATAAACATACCTGTCACAAGTAATGAAATTGAAACTGTAATTAAAAATCCGCCAACAAACAAAAGTCCAGGACCAGAAGGCTTCACAGGTGAACTCTATCAAACATTTAGAGAAGAGCTAACACTGATCCTTCACAAACTCTTCCAAAAATTTGCAGGGAGGGAAACACTCCCAAATTCATTCTACAAAGCCACCATCACTGTGGTACCAAAACCAGACAAAGATGTCACAAGTAAAGAAAATTATAGACCAATATCACTGATGAACATAGATGAAAAATCCTGAACAAAATACTAGCAAACAGAATCCAGTAGCCTATTAAAAGGATCATACACCATGATCAAATGGGATTTATCCCAGGGATGCAAGTATTCTTCAATATATGCAAATCAATCAATGTGATACACCACATTAACAAATTGTAGAATAAAAACCATATGATCATCTCAAAAGATGCAGAAAAAGCTTTTGAAAAAATTCAACACCAATTTATGATGAAAACTCTCCAGAACGTGGGCATAGAGGAAACCTACTTCAACATAATAAAGGCCATATACAACAAACCCACAGCAAACATCATTCTCAATGATGAAAAACTGAAAGCACTTCCACTAAGGTCAGGAACAAGACACAGATGTCCACTCTTGCCACTGTTATTCAACATAGTTTCGGAAGTCCTAGCCACCTCAGTCAGAGAAGAAAAAGAAATAAAAGGCATACATATTGGAAAAGAAGCAGTAAAACTGTCACTGTTTGCAGATGACATGATACTATGCATAGATAATCCTAAAGATGCCACCAGAAAACTACTAGAGCTAATCAATGAATTTGGTAAAGTTGCAGGATACAAAGTTAATGCACAGAAATCTCTGGCATTCCTATACACTAACAATGAAAAATCAGAAAGAGAAATTAAGGAAACAATCCCACTTATCACTGCAACAAAAAAGAATAAAAACATAAGAATAAACCTTCCTAAGGAGGCAAAAGACTTGTACACAGAAAACTATAAGACACTGATGAAAGAAATCAAAGATTACCTAAACAAATGGAGAGGTATACCATGTTCTTGGATTGAAAGAATCAATAGTTTGAAAATGACTATACTACCCAAAGCAATCTACAGATTCAATGCAATCCCTATCAAACTACCAGTGGTATTCCTCACAGAATTAGAACAAAAAATTTTACAATTCTTATGGAAACACTAAAGACCCCGAATAGCCAAAGCAATCTTGCGAAAGAAAAATGGATCTGGAGGAATCAGGCTCCCTGACTTCAAACTATACTACAAAGCTACAGTAATCAGGAGAGTATGGTACTGGCACAAAAACAGAAATATAGATCAATGGAACAGGATAGAAACCCCAGCAATAAACCCACGCACATATGGTCACCTTATCTTTGATAAAGGTGGCAAGAATATACAATGGAGAAAAGACAGCCTCTCAATAAGTGCTGCTGGAAAAACTGGACAGCTACATGTAAAAGAATGAAATTAGAACACTCCCTAACACCAAACACAATAATAAACTCAAAATTGATTAAAGACCTAAATATAAGACCAGACATTATAAAACTCTTAGAGGAAAGCATAGGACAAAACTGTCTTTGACATAAACCATAGCAAGATCTTTTTTGACCCACCTCCTAGAGTAATGGAAATAAAAACAAAAATAAACAAATGGGACCTAATTAAACTTAAAAACTTTTGCACAGCAAAGGAAACCATAAACAAGACAAAAAGACAACCCTCAGAATGTGAGGAAATATTTGCAAATGAAACAATGGACAAAGGATTAATCTCCAAAATATACAAACAGCTCATGGTGCTCAATATCAAAAAAACAAACAATTCATTTAAAAAATGAGCAGAAGAACTAAATAGACATTTCACCAAAGAAGACATACAGATGGCCAAGAGGCACATGAAAAGATACTCAACATCACTAATTATTAGAGAAATGCAAATCAAAACTACAATGAGGTATTATTTCACACCAGTCAGAATGGCCATTATCAAAACCTCTAGAAACAGTAAATGCTGGAAAGGGTGTGGTGAAAAAGGAACCCTCTAGCCCTGTTGGTGGGAATGTCAATTGATACAACCACCATGGAGAACAGTATGGAGGTTCCTTAAAAAAGTAAAAATAGAAGTGCCATATGACCCAGCAATCCCACTACTGGGCATATACCCTGAGAAAACCATAACTCAAAAAGAGACATACAAAGTGAGGTAAGTCAGAAAAAAAAGAGACATACAAAGTGCGGTAAGTCAGAAAGAGAAAAACAAATACCATGCTAACACATATATATGGAATCTGAAAAAAAAAAAATGATACTGATGAACCTAGTGGCAGGACAGGAATAAAGACATAGACATAGAGAATGGACTTGAGGACACAGGTGTGGTGGGAGGGGGAAGCTGGGGCGACGTGAGAGAGTGGCATGGACATATATACACTACAGAATATAAAATAGATAGCTAGTGGGAAGCAGCTGCATAGCACAGGGAGATCAGCTCGGTGCTTTGCAACCACCTAGAGGGGTGGGATAGGGAGGGTTGGAGGGAGGCTCAAAAGGGAGGGGATATGGGGATATATGTATGCATATGGCTGATTCACTTTGTTGTACAACAGAAACTAACCTTGTTCTGAAGCAATTATACTCCAATAAAGATGTATTAAAAAAATAAAATAAATAAAATAAAATAAAACATTTGACTGGTGCCATCTCCTTTGGGAGAAGCACAGGCACCAGACTGGTTTAATGGCAATGGATTTTCAAAACAGAGGAGAGATGATATTAAAGAATTCCAGACTGTCCTAAAATGGATTTTTTGCTGGAGGTTTCATTTGGAGTAATTAGGAATTGGATCTGAAGAAAACATTTTTGACATAGAATCCATTTGGAGATATATTTGTGTGTGTGTGTGTGTGTTCTTGTCACTGACTTAATGGTGCGTTTGGTGAGGTGCAGGTGAATTTTGCTTAACTTCAGGCAATACTTGAAAGTTTAATGATCTGAACCAGGCAACCGAGAAAAAGTAACAAGGATGAGATCCTTCGTTTTGGGAAGAGACAGACACTTTATGAGCGATTGTACTGGGAGCAGTGGCAATGAGGCCCCAGCAACCTAGATTTCACAGGAGTGTCAGTGTTGTAGCATAGGGATGACTTAGCTTAAGCAACAACAGCCAGAAATACGCTGTCTTCTGTAAATCCTAGTCAGATCCTTTACTTTTGGTTAATTGGAGATATAAAAGACCTATGGAGTGACAACATTTTCTGGCTTCACATTTTTCTTTAACAATTTCTAGTCTTCAAATCTTTCTTCATACAAGTAAGGGTCTCACTGAAATTGGGAAGTATCATCCCTTAGAGTGTGAATTATTCTCTGCTATACCACTTTATATATGACAAAAACTGTACAGGATGGAATGATTTTCCTAGGTATCCCTTAGTATACTAATTCTGTTTTGTGGTAAATATGGAATTTTTATGGCCATACATTATTATGCTAGTGATTTATATAGTATCATTTATTATCTTAAAAGTATATGTGTATATAAATTGTGAAAATTTTTAAACTGTGTAAAAATAGGTGAATACAATATATATATTAGAAATAATGGCTGTTTATAACCAAACTTTTTGTAGTTGTAATGCAAAAGCAAGCATCAAATGATTGTTAAGAAAATGTTTTTTAGGTAGAAATATGAAGTCCATTGGAAATGCAACAGGGTAAAAGTGTTGTCATTCCTTTAGCTGAAGTTTCTAGAAGAACAATATACTCACTAATGCATAATTTCTTCATATTTGCTCTTTTCTCCTCTCTTCAATAAGGCCTCTAGTGAAAAAGAAAATAGACTATTAAATTTTACATGCAAATTTTCAGTAGTTTGCAAATGACTAGGGGCAATTCTGCCTATTAAATTACTTTATTCCCACTACTGCTATTTTAAAATATTGAACATTCATTTTATGTTGAAATATATAGATAACTTTCATATTACTGAGATTTACCATATTATGTGCTTGTCAAAATCTGCATGTTTCTTTTTTATAAGTTGTTAAAGAAATGTTCTATTAATATGAGTGCTCTTGCCGTAGTCTTATAGTGCTATATTAGCAACTAAATATTTAATAAAATTATAACAAGATGTGAAGCACATTTTACACAATATATTAAAATTTCCTCTTTGCTTATGTCTTGTTTTTATTCCACTTTTTAAATTTAGAAACATACACTGATGAATATAATGCATTGTATCATTTTTCATAGCTGGTGATTCAAATATATACTGATGGTATGTCAGAAATTCCTGGAATTAATTGCTTGATTCAGTGGGGTATAGAGTTCAATATAATCTTATTTAACTTTAAGTAGGTGCACTTTGAAAGATACTGCTGGTGACAAATTAGTTTTATTTATTATATATTTTATCATTTTTAAAAATTTTATGGTCTGATTTAAATGGCACCAAATTAAATCTACTCTTAAAAATGTAAGCTTTCCTTTTACTTTCTTGCCTTTCAAAACACTCGGTGTGGAAAGAAGTCTTGGCAGTTTGTGAAATATCCATGTTTATATCCGAATAATTATCTTCCATTTATGCTGATAGTTCAGTTTGTATTTGCTATGCTTATCAAGGCCCCAGAAAGTAAATAGAAATATCAAAATCACTGTTATTTAATGTAGCAGATGCTGAATAAATATGCTTAAAGCCTAAAAAGAATCTATATAAATTCTGGATATCTCCTGACCAATTACATATCAGTTGGAGCTTTTCAAACTTCCAAAATGAATAAATCTGTGTGTGTGTGTGTATATATATATATATATATATATATAAAGATCTTTATTCTCAGAATATATATATATATATATATACACATATATATATATATATATAAATTTCCTTGCAGTCCTGTATTATCTTGGCTCTAAGCAACATGATTGAAATTAGGATAATTTAGGTTCTAAAAAAGCAAGTCATAAGGGAAGAAAATATTTCAAAGTTCCTTGAAAAATTTTCTCCCAAATGTTTCTGGGATCCTTTTTATTTTCCCTGAGTCCAGATACTTCTGTCTGTCCTTGAGTTGTGTCTTCTCCATGAAATCTTCCCAAAGAGCTATATCCCACATGAATCTTTTCTTTCTCTTATAGCTCTTATACTTACACAGTGAACTAATAGTTTATTTCTTAATTATATGTTGCTTTAGGTTTTTGTAAATGTTTGACACTGTAAAATTTTATTTGTTTCAAAAAGCAAAACTCTGGACTTCCCCAGCAGTCCAGTGGTTAAGACTCTATGCTTCCACTGCAGGGGGCAAGGGTTCGATCCCTGGTCAGAGAAATAAGATCCCACATACCGTGCAGCATGGCTAAAAAGAAAAACTCTAAAATATGATTCATTTCCTTGGGAATCCTTTATATTTTAATGACAAAAGCTGTTCTCAGGTAGTAGTGGTAGCTGATATTATAGCCTAAAAACTAGGCCCATTATGTATTCATTTAAAGATTTCCACATAGTCCTCTTTAAATATATCTAATATTTCTTTTAAAGGATGTTTTTATTTTAAAAAAATATTAGTATTGATTGATTCATTTGTAAGGGGGGTGGTGGGAAATCAGCTTTTCTTCTACTCTCCTCTATCCCCTGACTGGGGTCCTGCAAATTAGACTGGACAAAAGACAGATTAACAAAAGAAAAACAAACAAAATTTATTAATGTGTGCATTGTACATACACACAAGAGAACTCAGTGATGAGTAACTCAAAGAGGTGGTTAGAACTTGGGTTTATATAGCATCTTTACAAAGGACAATGAATTTGTACAGAAGTGACACGACAAAGGAACGGGGTTTTAGGCTTTTAGGGGCGGCAAATTAGAAAGGAAAATATATGTCGGAAAAGAATTGTTGGAAGGGTTGTTTTAGCAAGGTTTGTTATGTAGATTCCTCTAGTGCCATCTGTCTGGGCTGAAAAGAGTCTAGAGTTGTCCCTGGTGATTAAGAACCCTCCTGCCTTTCCTAGTAGAGAGGAGGAAGGCAGAGAATTTTTACTATGTCTGCTTCCTCTCAATTACTTTCAGCTCAAAATAATCCTTATGTCAAAGTAGCATATTTTGGGGTGGCATACTCTGCTCCCCCTCACATTCATTCAAGAAATATTTATCAAGCATCTTCTATGTACCAGCCACATCGCACAAGATCTGGGCTCTTACGGAGTATGCATTCTAGCAGGAGTAGCCTGATGATATACAAATTAATGAAGGGGTGAACAAGAAATTATCACATGATAAGAGTACTATGTAGAAAATTAAAACAACAGGACATGATAGAGAGTGAGTGGTTGACTGCTTCATATTGGATAATCAAAGAGGTCTTCTGGGAGGAGACGACATTTATAAAACAGAAATAGAATCACACATGTAGAAAACAAACTTATGGTTACCCGGGTGGGAGGGGGAAGCGGAGGAGGGATAAATTGGGACATTGGGATTGACATATACACGCTACTATATATAAAATAGATAACTAATAAGTACCTACTGTATAGCACAGAGAACTCTACTCAATATTCTATAATGACCTGTATGGGAAAAGAATCTAAAAAAGAGTGGATATATGTATACATAAAACTTATTCACTTTACTGTACACCTGAAATTAACACAACATTGTAAATCAACTATACTCCACTAAAATTTTTTTTTAAAAAATTAAGACCTGAAGGAGCTGGCTAAGAAAAGACCAGGGGGCAAGAACTCCATGTGGTGGAATCAAGTAATCCTTAGTGTGTGAGGGAGAGTGCAGTACTAGAGGAGAGTGAGGACGTAGTCAGGACCCAGATATCAGGTTGGGTTTTCCAAACCAGGCTCAGTGTTTGGGTTTTATTTTGAGTGCAATGGGGAGCCTTTGGAAAGTTGAAACTAGGATGGAGGATCATGGTAGGTTTTACATTTTTAGAGATTAGTCTAGCAATATTGTGTTTTCAAAAGCATTTTTCATGCTGCTAGCCTTTATGATGATTATGTTTAATGGCTAGATGATATATGATGAGTCATAATTTAAGTACTTATCTTTTGGGGTATTTAGGTTACTTTTAATATTCATTCCCTACTTATAATATTTAATACATTCAAAAAATAACATTATAGTATAAATAATGACATGGTAAATATCTTTATGTAAATAATTTTCCTCTTCTGTTAGATTGGTTATAGTCTATGGGTTCTCAGAAATGAGGTAACTGGATCAAAGAACAGGATTTTTTTTTTTAAGCACTTAATACATCCTGCTAAACGACTTTGTAAAAGGCTTGTATTAAATTGTTTACATTGGTGATAATAGGAGCACACAATTTATTGCAGGCTTACTGACTCAAATCCTGTTAATTAAATAAGCAAAACCCCCCAAATGATTACATATATTACATATTTAGCATAAGAGAAAAACATTGTTACTTAAAGTAAGAAATTAAATAGCAAACACAACTATATAAAATACAACTTAGCTTAAACTTATACAATTTATGTGCTATCAGTTGTTATTTACCTTATGATAAATCTGCTATCTTGGTCTAATTAGAACACACCATGGTGCTTTCAGACTTGGAAAGCAGCCTGAATCTTAGTGATGAACATCCAAGAAAGTCTTTTCCAGATTTTCCTCAGAGCCTGGGGAGTAGCACAATTTGGCTTAAAGCCAGTCACTTTAGGGCTATGGGTTTTCAAACACTTTCTAACTCTAGCTCCTGTGAGCCAAGACCCTATCTATTGGTGAGTCCTGAAGTTTTTTTTGTTTTTGTTTTTTATTTTTTGAACTTATTTTAAGTTATTGTTCAATTTCAGAACAAAGAAATACATTGCTATTTAACTGAATGTATTTGAAACAGAAATCCAAACTTCATTGACAAAATGATCCTCTTAGTAATTTGTCTATCCACCACAGTGTTCAGTTATCAGAAAAGAAACTTCTAGCTAGTAGTGTCTATAGTTGAAAACCCCTACCTCTCTTTCAGATAGCAGTGGGTGCAAATTATTACATTATTTGCTAACCTCTTTTTGCAATTCTTTGTGATTACTTATTAGCATGTGTCTTGTAGACAACCCTGAGAGATGAAAATTAATCATTCTTAATATTATTTGAATGAGGAGCACCACCTTGCCTACTTATTCGTGTCATGCTAGGTTTATATATACATCTTCTTTATCCATTCATCTGTCAATAGACACTTAGGTTGCTTCTGTGTCTTGGCTATTGTAAGTAGTGCTGCTATGAACATTGGGTTCTATGTACTTGTTTCTTGAGCTCTACCTCAGACCGACTGAATCGTAAGTCTGGGGATAGAGCCCAGCAACCTGTGTTGTAACAAGCCCTCAGGTGATCTCTTGAATGCTACAGTTTGAGAAACACTAAGTTACAAGTAAGGGGCAAAAGAAACTGAATAGTATAGAAAGACTATAAAAATTTGGTGTGAGGAACTGGGTGAATGTTGGGACCATATTTGGATCTAAGGAACACTGAGAAAAGAGCTGATTTGAGAGAAGATATCAATACTTTTTTTCTTTGATTTATTTTTTATCAAAATTTTAATTATGGTAAGATAGACTACACATAACATTTACCACCTTAATTATTAAGTGTACAGTTCAGTAGTGTTATGTATATTCACATTGTTGTGCAGTGAATCTCCAGAACTTTTTACCCTGCAAAACTGAAACTCTATACCCATTAAACCATTCCCCAGCTTCCCCCTCCCCCTAGTCCCTGGCAACCATCATTCTATTTTCTGTCTCTATGAATTTGACTACTCTAGATGCTTGATTATATTAATCTGGTTGGGCAGCTATAACAAAACACCATAGACTGGGTGGTTTTTATTTATTTTTAAAATTGTTTTTGTTTGTTTGTTTGTTTGTTTTTTGGCTGCTCAGTGTGCATGGCCTGCGGGATCTTAGTTCCCCGACCAGGGATTGAACCCATGCCCCCTGCAGTGGAAGCCTGGAGTCTCAACCACTGGACCGCCAGGGAAGTCCCATCTGGGTGGTTTAAACAACCAACATTTACTTTTCATAATTCTGGAAGCTGAAAAGTCCAGGGTCAAGGTGCTGGTTCCTGGTGAGAGCTCTCTTCCTATATTGCAGACAGCCACCTTCTTGCTGTGTCATCACATGGTGGAGAAAGTTCTGGTGTTTCTTTCTGTTCTCTTAAGGTCACCAGCCCTATGAGATTAGGACCCCACCCTTATGACCTCATTTAACCTTTGTCACTTCCTCATGGACCCTATCTCCAAATACAGTCATATTTGAGGTTAGGGCTTCAACATATGAATTTTGGTGGGTGGGACCCAATATAGTCTGTAGCATTCATGTAAGTGGAATCCTACAGTATTTGTCTTTTTGTGACCAGCTTATTTCATTTAGCATAATGTAGAACTTAATCTTTGTTGAGTTAAGTTTGACATAACTATTCCACATCCAAGTGAGATGTCATGGTGGCAGATGGCAGGAGGGCATGCTAAATGGTCATTTGTGTGCTTTTTGTGTCTATCTGCAAAATGTCAAATCCAATACACAGTCTCATATAAAAGTAGTTTCTATTTCAAAGTGCTTTTAGTTCCACATGTGGGGAAGAGGGGATTTCCAAAGTGAATTTTGAAAGCTGATGTCTTTGGAATCACAGCATTGGGATTAAAGAATTGAGAATTAAGTGGGGAATTTCCTGGCAGTCCAGTGTTTAGAACTCTGTGCTTTCACACAAAAGAAAATTAAGTTAAAACAAGTGATAGAAGTGTAAGACTTCCTGGTACATGCTGACCAAAATAATGGGCCTAGGTCTGGTGCAAAGAAACTTAACATGTGGGGATAGGAATGGGGGTGAGAGTCATGTGTAGTGTCTGAGTATCCTAAGCACAGTGCTCCTTAGACACAACGGTGGCTACAAAGCTCTGATGAACTTATTCTAGCAAAACTGTCCCTAGGCTAGCAGTTAATTTGGTCCAGGGCTTTAAGGTTATGCCCTGATGCTGTCATCTGTCAGAGTTAGACATAGTACTGCTGATGGTGTTACTTCCTCTACCTAACTTCTCACTCTCAGCACTTAACTTGCTTGAAATGGTGATATGTGATGGTTTGCCATCCATATTCCTTTTGCCCTCCTGCTTGCCAAGTCTGAATTTTTCAGCTTTTTCTCCCTGTGCCCTCCTAAAATTAAATGAATTACCTCTAAAAAAACCTGAGAGTACCCTCCTGATTTACAACCTTCCCATAACCCTGGTCATAGAGAGGACAGCAAACTTTCTTCTGCTGTCTACTGAATGATGCTAAATATATGCAGAGTAACTCCAATGTTTCCTTGCTTTTGCATGTACCTTTTTTGAAATGTCTGCTTTTTTTTTTTTTTGAGGGAAGTTACTGAATTTTCATTAAAAATATTTGCAGCCTGAGACAGTTAATTGAAAACCAGTTAGGTTTTTCGGTTAATTTTCTTAATGCCTGGCAGCTGGAATATATCATTAAAATGCTGACCCTGGATTATTTAAAATAGCATTGCCTGTGAGACTAAGAGAGCTATTTAAGACAAACCTCATGAAGGCTGGTGGGGGCTTCCCTGGTGGCGCAGTGGTTGAAGGTCCACCTGCCGATGCAGGGGACACAGGTTTGTGCCCCGGTCCGGGAGGATCCCGCGTGCCGCGGAGCGGCTAGGCCCGTGAGCCATGGCCGCTGAGCCTGCGCGTCCGGAGCCTGTGCTCCGCAACAGGAGAGGCCACGACAGTGAGAGGCCCGCGTACGGCAAAAAAAAAAAAAAAAAAAAAAAAAAGAAGGCTGGTGGAATAATAGCTGAAGGTATGTTATGTCAGCCAATTCCACAACATGGAGCAGCACTGTGAAGCCAGAATTGTTATCATTCACTGAGACGTAAAATTTATATCTTGATCCTTTTGGTCATTAAAGGTCCTATAGGAAGTGTACCCAGGGGGAGTGTGCTTTCAGCCAGTGTGTTGACCAAAGGTCAATTGGGATGTTTCTGCTTTACCTTTTCAATATGCTCATGGTTTCATTTAGATATAACCAGAGTACCGTTTTTGAAAGGGCTCTGGGGTTGTCACTCAATATGCAGTGTGCATTTCATGAAGAAATAGGTTTAGTAATTGCAATGACCAACAGCAAACCTATTACAGAAGTGCCAAAGTGGCTAAGGGATCTATGGAATTTGTTTAGCTGGTAAATTGTTTCTCTCTGTTTCTCTTAAACTGAAAGAATTTTAATTTAGTTGATTAGTCAGCAGTGTACCGGCTCTTTCCGTACAAATTGAGGAACTCCTTCCTTATTTCCTTAGTTAAGCTGGGGGAGCAAGAAATCATTGAGGGCTTCCCTGGTGGCGCAGTGGTTGAGAGTCCGCCTGCCGATGCAGGGGACACAGGTTCGTGCCCCGGTCCGGGAAGATCCCACGTGCCGCGGAGCGGCTGGGCCCGTGAGCCATGGCTGCTGAGCCTGCGCGTCCAGAGCCTGTGCTCCGCAACGGGAGAGGCTACAACAGTTAGAGGCCCGCGTAACAAAAAAAAAAAAAAAAAAAAAAAAAAAAAAGTCATTGAACCAGGGATGAGTGTAGGTGGGGGAGGGAGGCAACAGCATAACAATCTAAGTTAGAAATCCCTACCTGTCATTCCATTTGCTATCCTTACATCTCTAGAGGATAGCAAAGCTTTTAGTCTGCAAAATGGGATAATAATACTTGCTTCACCTACCTCACAGGGTTGCAGTATAATATGACGTCTGTTTGTAAATGATAAATACTTATGTAAACGTCTCTTTGTAGTAAGTGAGGTGGTCCATCTTTGCATATTTTGATAATAATTTGATACTTGTCTAGAAAATATAAAAACACACAAACCATGTAAATAAGAGTAGTCCTTAAGGAAATCATGATTACTAAATGAATGGAGTTTTGTTCTTAGTTTTTCCCACTGTCTTTTGGCTTTCTATTCCCCCCCCAGTATCCTTCTGGTAATTTGGGATGCCTACTTTAGTAACCCCCTACCCCAGCAAGGGTCTCATGCTGTTGTATCCATTCCCAAATCCTCTATATGAGAACTTTTTCTTCCCTAATCAACTAAAGGGGCAGTTACTTTTATCTGTCTCCTACCCAATACCACATACATTTTTGATGATACTAAATTGACCTTCTTATATTAAAAGGTTGTCAGCAATACAACTCTAAATACCCCATCTTTCTACTTGTGGACATTTTATAAAATGTTAACATTTCTGAAACTGTGAGACAGCTGTTAGATGGTTTATTTCTTTCCTACTATTTAAGAAAAACTATTTTTAGATTGCTACTATTCCTTACAATCAAGGGAATCTCAGAATTGGGAACATAGAACGTATAGTTCAGAGGGGATTTGGAACATGTTATTTAGGGGAGAGGGGCAGGTGATTCAGTCACAGATTTAAAGTTCAAAAATAGTAAACAAGTAGACAATGAGAAGTCTTTCTCCTAAGCCTATTTCTCCCACCAGTACCTCTCCCCAGAGGCAAATAGTATTTGTGTATGTAGTTATCCCTCAGTATCTGCAGGGACTGGTTCCATGACAACTCCCCATCCCCGTCCCATACCAAGCTCTGAGGATGTTCAGGTCCCGTATATGAAATGGCATAGTACATCCACAGATATAGAGGGCCAGCTGGATTAGAGCACATACATATACTTTTTTAATGTTACTTTTGTTTTTAAACACAAATGACATCTTGTACAATCTTTTAATCTTTTACATTAAAAATGTAAAAATATATCTTAGAGATTGTTTTTCTCCATTTGCAAAAATACCTTCATTGTTTTTTTTTAGAGACAGCATATTATTCCATTGAATAAATAGAATATCATTTATTTAACCTTCATAAAATTTGTCCTAATTTTTTTCTTCAGCAGTATATGAGGCACTGGAATTCCCACATCGTTTACAATGCAATCTACAATAAAAGTTGCCAAAGTTTTTTGTAAAATAAATATAAAAGTCACTTTATATGTCTTTTATGTATAAAAAACATTTATAATTTTTTTTCTGTGAAATGTCAGTTCATATTCATTGACTCTTTTCCCCCAGGTTTTTGATTGTTCTTGTTTATGGTAATTTTTGTTAAGCAGAAAAGTCATAATTTTATGTAGTTAGACTAATCAATCTTTTTTGTCTTCTGAGTTTGTCTTTTGTACTCTAAGTTTATTAAAATTATCTTCTACTGTTGTTTCCTCCATACTTTTATGATTTAGAGTTTTACACTTAAAAGAAGGGTTCATCTGGAATGTATTGTGGTATAAGATAGCATATAGTGGATACTATTTTATTTTATTAGTTGAGATTTTTATTTAAACCCAACAGAGTTGTTGAAATGTGAATACTTTTATAGTTCTAAAATAACACACCAGTTTTTATTGTTACACAAAGCCTTAAGTGGAGAGAAATAAAAAGGAAATAGGTCTTCTGCCATCATGTGCCTCTTGGTCAGGGAGCTGAAGTTGGTCAGGGAAGTGCAAGGAGAAAAGAGAGTTTGGGGTGGAGGAGGATATAAGTTAGAAGTTACAGTAAAAACAAGGGCAAATGTCTTTATTCTTCTCCATTTGCACCTTTACAGAGTGATCTTTAAAGCATTCATTAGTTCATAAATATATTTTAAATACAGTTTGAATTATGTCACATATAAAGTTATATTTCTCTACATTCAATAACAAGATTACAGTTTTAAAAATTAACAGAATGAAATGAGAATTAGTGTGTTTTTCGGTTTACCAATTCTACTTGTATATACCAGAGGAATAACAATTCTTCACTGTTTAAGGCTGAGAATACTTTGTTAATACCCTGTGAGTTGGTTGTTAAAACTTTGCAGAAACCTTGAGATACTAGAGATTTTAGAAGTCCCATTTTATGGGTTGAAAATTGCCACTTTAAGATAAAACTTTTTTTTTCCCCTACTCAATTTAATCTTTTAAAAAGGCATTGCAAGATATTTATTGATTTTTTAAAATATTTTTACCATTTTGAAAGTATATTTTATGTATAAGGAATTCAGTATCAGATGCTGGTGTTAAGGATAAATTAAGTTTCTAGTTTAAAATATTAAAGAAAGTTGGTAGACATAACTTCCTGTTTCCTCTCAAAGATTGTTAGAGGAGATCTGCGATTCATTATTAAGAATTACATACTAGATAGTAACCTGACATACTGGCATAAAAATACAAACTAAGTAAATGAAGAACACATAATACAAGCACTGAAGAGATGCCACAGATAAACAGTTTGTTACAACCATATCCAGTAATTTAATATGACTTAAAAACAAAACAAAACTAGAATCCCAGGAAGAACACATTTAAGATTAGGATGTTCACGTGCAGTAATGTGGTCTGTATGCTGCATATATAAGCATGGTAGAGAGGAAAAAGCATTGCATTTGGAGTGAAAAGAACTGGGATCAAATCCTTGTTGTATTGATTTGAGGCCTCAGTTTTCTAATTTGTAAAATAAAACTGTTTTGCAAGGAGAGATCGTCCCCGTGGAACTCTTTGACAGACCGGTTAACCCTATATCGACCCATTCTCAGAAATAATGTTTTAAAATGCTTAAATTAAAATACACAGGATGGGGCTTCCCTGGTGGCGCAGTGGTTGAGAGTCCGCCTGCCGATGCAGGGGACACGGGTTTGTGTCCCGGTCTGGGAAGATCCCACATGCCGCGGAGCGGCTGGGCCCGTGAGCCATGGCCGCTGAGCCTGCGCGCCCCGGAGCCTGTGCTCCGCAACGGGAGAGGCCACAACAGTGAGAGGCCCGCGTACCGCCAAAAAAAAAAAAATACACAGGATGACAAAAGAAACCAATTATATCAAAGTGCAATTAGCTAAATAAGAAAGCACACAAATTTGCATTTTAGTAATGTATAAACTTAAAAAAAATTAAACACATTAAATACCAAAATCCAGCAATGTATCTCATAACTTTCTTCTTTTCAAATTAGTGGTGAGTTTATCCAACAACTGAAATGTGATATGAAAATGCCTCATTTCATTTGGTCACAAAGTTACAGATAATGCTAATACTATTGGGTTTATGGTCTCTTCACATTTGAATGAAAGGTTAAATTTCAGTTAGAATTGAGTAAAATAAAAATGCTTTTTTTTTTTTTTTGGTCCACCAGGTTCACAGATCTCCTAAATTTTTTATGTGGAGCTCAGGTTAATCACCTTGGGGCTTTGGGATTTTTAGGTTCTTTGTAGTTTCAAAATGTAGTAATTTCTCTATGATTCCTCACCTGGTTACATGTTCACATTGCCTGGGATCATGTTTATAAATTCTGAAAATTAAAAATGTAACAAAATTGGGCTTCCCTGGTGGCGCAGTGGTTGAGAGTCCGCCTGCCGATGCAGGGGACACGGGGTCGTGCCTGGGTCTGGGAGGGTCCCACATGCCGCGGAGCGGCTGGGCCCGTGAGCCGTGGCCACTGAGCCTGCGCGTCCGGAGCCTGTGCTCCGCAACGGGAGGGGCCACAACAGTGAGAGGCCTGCGTACCGCAAAACAAAAACAAAAAAAAAAAGAAAAATGTAACAAAATTGTGTGAAACTACATCCAGTTGATCAAACAACCCCCAAAAACTCTACTATTAAACTCTACCATTAAAGTTTAATTTTTCACTAGTTCTGATTAAAATTTCTTATTCAAATAGGTGATCTACCATCTAAGAGTGTCCACATTAATCAGAGTTCTCCAGGGTCCCAATATCTGCAGTTGGCCAGCTAGAGATCCAGGAGAGCTGCTGGTATAAGTTCCAGCCCAAATGCCAGCAGGCTTGAGACCCATGAAGAACTGAAGTTTCAGCTGAATATAAAGAAGGAGAAGACCCATGTCCCAGCTCAAGGCAGTCAGGGAGGAGGAGTTCTCCCTTACTGGTGGGAAAGTCTGCCCTTTGATCTATTTAAACCTTAAATTGATTGAATTAAGGCCCATCCACATTAGGGAGGGCAATCTGCTTTAGCCAGTCTACCAATTCAAATAAAAATCTCATCCAAAAACATGCTCACAGATACACCCAGAATAATACTGAGTAAATATCTGGGCACCTTGTGGCCTAGACAAGTTGACACATAAAATTAACCATCCCAGTGCCTATAATAAGAAATCATTTTCTAAATACCATAGGCATCATTATCACAATGTGAACATTATTACGCTGGGAACATCCGGAAGATAAGTTGTTTCTACACAACTGAAGTTACAAAATAATACTGAAATGAAGATAAAGTGACTTAATCTTATTATAATATGTAGAATGTGGTATTTTCATTTTGAATGTTATGCTTTTCTTGCTGTTTGAATAAGTAATCACCTTAGATTTCTTATGTATGTAGAGTGAATATGTAAGCAAAGGAAAGCAGAATGTGGGAGAAATAAAATGTTTGAATTATAAACAGATTTTTAAATACTTTAGAAACCTGTCAATGTGTCTTGGTATTGCTATTCAACCAATACAGATGTTGACTTAATGTCTTTATATTTCACTTTTATAGTAATTTACTCTGAGGTTTTGCCTTTAAGCTTAAAAGTATACTTGCAAAGAGCATACCCCTTTAGGATTGAGATAGTGATTTCATTTCAGGTCTTCAACAGAGTAGTGGTAGGAGATTAAACAAGTGACATAATCATGGTCTTTGCCTGAACTTGCTTATTTTATATACTGGAATAAAAATGTTTGTTATCAAACATTAATTGTGGAACATTTTGAACTCCTTGGATGAAATACTTAATTTGAATTTACTCAGCCTTGCAAATAAATTCGAAAAATTGATTGACCTGCACAAATTTATTATCAACCTTCTCTCCCCCATGGTGGCTAACTTCTAGAAAAATGAAGGAAATAACTTTTCTTTCTACTTCCCTTGCAGATATTAGTGTTTCAGAGGTTGAGTAGATTAGTATCTATTACCTGATATGGATCCATTACAATCCACTGCAGTGCTGTGAGGGGAAACAAGTCACGTGAAGATAGAAAGCAGATTTAGGATCACTTCAGGTCTGTAAATCTGGCCTAGATTTTAAAGTAGTGAATAATAAAAAAGACTTAGAGGATAGGGTTTGTGTGCCAGGAATGTTCTCCTCTTAAGGGAGATCCCCAGATGAAATAACTTGGGGAAAAACAATCAGTCTGAAAATTGGGTTCTTTTTTTATCCTATTTTACTCTGAGACTAGTTAGGAACAAAAGGACAAAATAAACATAGGCTTGAGGGTCCTGTAGTTCTGCCCCTTATCACTGATTAAATCACAGGGGAGTAGACAGTAGAAAACAAGGTGGTGGGAGAGACAGAGAGAGACACAGAGAGGAGAAATGTTGTGGGCTGGCAAGAGAAGTCCTCCACAAGACTTTACAGGGAAACTCAGTAGGTAAGGAACAAGCCCCAGAAAGGCTCGTTAGGGAACTCTGTGTCACCGCTGATCCTCCAATCTTGGATTGGCTTTCTTGAAGCTTTTACTCTTCATTTGGGCTTAACTCTGACAGGAGACTCAACATCCCAGTGCCCCAAACTGTAGAGTCGAGCTACACCTTGGGCCACGTAACCCTATTGTTCTGTACCCTGTCTTCCCTCTGTAAATAGTCTATGTTAGCACCATAGATGTGGTTTAAGAGATCTTAACCGTCAAAATATAATGTTAAAGCAATTCTAGGTAATGCTCAGACTGTTGCCATCTTAGAGTTGGTTTAGAAAGGAGTTTAAGTATGACGGAGGTGGCAATACAAACCTTTAGGGAAAAGATGGACTTTTCAATAAATGGGTAAAGTAAAGCAAGCCAGAGTAGGGGAAAGGATGCAGAAGTATTTTAAGAAATGTGATTCTGAAGGCTGGATGTTACCCTTTTGATTTGCCTGGAAAATGGAATGCAATGAAAATATTAAATCTATGCAATGGGATTAGTCATGGAAAGAACAGAGAGACTAGAGAATCTGTACTGCCTCTGGAAAGAATCCCTGGGGCCCGAAAAAGACTGAGGCAAAACAAGAATTTTGCTTTGTGCAACTGTTAGATCAAACAAAGAATGTAAGTATTGATTGGAGTGAGTCATTTCTGCCATTTTAATTATTTGCACATATGGGAAATTAATACTTTTTGTCAGAGGGAAGCTATTATATAAAAATGATGACTGAGTAAAAGTGATATCAAAATTTTAAACCACAATTATTTTTAAAAATTTAATTGAATAATTTTTTTTTTCAGACAACTCATGGAATTTAGAGTTGTCAATTTTTTTTTTTTTTTTTTTTTCTGGTACGCGGGCCTCTCACTGTTGTGGCCTCTCCCGTTGAGGAGCACAGGCTCCGGACGCGCAGGCTCAGCGGCCATGGCTCACGGGCCCAGCCGCTCCGCGGCATGTGGGATCTTCCAGGACCGGGCCACGAACCCGTGTCCACTGCAGCAGCAGGCAGACTCTCAACCACTGGAAGCCCGAGTTGTCAATTTTTGATCCATGGCATTCCTCTGTTGAGAAAAATTTTCTATCTAAGGAACATGGCTGATATTTAGAGTGGATGTAAGAATTGTGTATATGAAATTAAATTAAAACCAAATCTATATTTTCATTGATGATGAGTAGGGTACATATGCTATCTCAAAAAGACATAGAGGGGCTTCCCTGGTGGCACAGTGGTTGAGAGTCCGCCTGCCGATGCAGGTGACATGGGTTCGTGCTCTGGTCCGGGAAGATCCAACATGCCGTGAAGTGGCTGGGCCCGTAAGCCATGGCCGCTGAGCCTGCGCGTCCGAAGCCTGTGCTCCGCAACGGGAGAGGCCACAACAGTGAGAGGCCTGCGTACCACACACACACAAAAAAGACATAGATGTTGCTGCAGTAAAGGGGAAGTAAACCACTTAGCCAATAAAATTAAAATTTATTTTTTAAGCATGTGAGAAAAGACTAGATTCCATCAAAGTCTCATTAATAACATACAAGAATGCAACAGCCTAGGTTTCACAAATTCAAATGCCTCCAGCCACCATTTAGTACATTTGAATGAGTGAGGCAGGCTGAGCATGAGACACTAATGATGGGACACTGATGAATGTCTTGCCTGCTCAGTGCAATCAAATTCAACTAGAAAAAAGTTTATTCTGGCTCAACAAATACCTTCAAAGTTATCAGTTTTCACAACTGATTTCAATTGGATCTCTCAAAAATACTTGGGACTTCTTACACAATGTAGTCTCTTTGCTTTTTGTGATCCAGTACTTAAGGGTAGCTCTTCTTTGGGAATAATCAAGACCCTCCCCAAACTATCCCAGTTGATGTAAAACCTACAGGAGTCTTTGCCCCAGGAGTATATGAGGGAGTGAAAGAGGATTAACTGTCTTTTCAGAAAATTAGGCTTTCAAACGAAGAAAGTTTCTGGGGGTCACCATAAAAAGCATTAGGTTGCTGGTTAGACTGTGTGCTAGAACGCTCTTTTTACTTTCTATTTCCAAAGTGCTTAATTACCCAAGATATTTGCAAATAACATGAAGATCCCACATGCCATGCCTAGTTTATAAACACTTACACAGACTTTCCATTTTAATTGATTTTAAATTTGTTTCAGATATCTTTCTGTTAGGACCTCAAAAAATGGATAGGTAATGAAACATTATTATATGTTTGAAAGATCTAGCATTGTAGTTGAAAAAAGTTAGAAAAACTCACTTTCTGAATATTAAAATTTATATTTCCAAATCTTTTGATGGATTATATTTAAAAGTGTTTTTGAAATTATATCATGCCAAAGAAGCATGGGAAGAGGTTGAAGCGTCAATGTCTTGATTCAATAGCAAACATACACTGAATACATATGTTTTGCCAGATTTTGGATGTGATGTTCTCACACTATTGTCTCATATCCCTCACGATTCCTGCTGAGGAGATTGGCATTCTTCCACATTTCATACTTGAGACAACAGCATCACAGAAAGATTCTAGATTTTTGGAAATTTTACTAATGAAGACATTTTAAATCAATAATAGTTATAGGAACAGTTATTTTACTGGTTATGATTTTTTAATTATGCTTTGATTTATTTTTGTAACGCTACTGCCATTTGTTTTGCACGCTAGACAACTCTTAGTTTAAGAAATAATACTCTATCACCGTTTATTTCCCTAGAGGTCGCACTTAGCTTTGTGGTTCTCCTTGACCCATGATATTTGGCATATACTCTTTTTTTTTTCTTTATTGGAGTATAATTGCTTTACAATGGTGTGTTAGTTTCTGCTTTACAACAAAATGAATCAGTTATATATATACATATGTTCCCATATCTCTTCCCTCTTGCGTCTCCCTCCCTCCCCCCCTCTAGCCCACCCCTCCAGGCGATCACAAAGCACCGAGCTGATCTCCCTGTGCTATGTGGCTGCTTCCCACTAGCTATCTACATTACGTTTGGTGGTGTATATATGTCCATGCATCTCTCTCGCTTTGTCACAGCTTACCCTTCCCCCTCTCCATATTCTCAAGTCCATTCTCTAGTAGTTCTGTGTCTTTATTCCTGTCTTACCCCTAGGTTCTTCATGACATTTTTTTTTTCTTAAATTCCATATATATGTGTTAGCATACGGTATTTGTCTCTCACTTTCTGACTTACTTCACTCTGTATGACAGAATCGAGGTCAATCCACCTCATTACAAATAGCTCAATTTCGTTTCTTTTTATGGCTGAGTAATATTCCATTGTATATATGTGCCACATCTTCTTTATCCATTCATCCGATGATGGACACTTAGGTTGTTTCCATCTCCGGGCTATTGTAAATAGAGCTGCAATGAACATTTTGGTACATGACTCTTTTTTTTTTTTTTTAATTAATTAATTAATTAATTTATTTGCGTTGGTTCTTCGTTGCGGTGTGCAGGCTTCTCATTGCGGTGGCTTCTCTTGTTGCAGAGCGCAGGCTCTAGGCACGTAGGCTTCAGTAGTTGTGGCACGTGGGCTCAGTAGCTGTGGCTCGCGGGCTCTAGAGTGCAGGCTCAGCAGTTGTGGCGCACGGGCTTAGTTGCTCTGCGGCATGTGGGATCTTCCCAGACCAGGACTCGAACCCATGTCCCCTGCATTGGCAGGCGGATTCTTAACCACTGTGCCACCAGGGAAGTCCGGTACATGACTCTTTTTGAATTATGGTTTTCTAAGGGTGTATGCCCAGTAGTGGGATTGCTGGGTCATATGGTAGTTCTATTTGTAGTTTTTTAAGGAACCTCCATACTGTTCTCCACAGTGGCTGAACCAATTCACATTCCACCAACAGTGTAAGAGGGTTCCCTTTTCACCACACTCTATCCAGCATTTATTGTTTCTAGATTTTTTGATGATGGCCATTCTGACCGGTGTGAGATGATACCTCATTGTAGTTTTGATTTGCATTTCTCTAATGATTAGTGATGTTGAGCATTCTTTCATGTGTTTGTTGGCAGTCTGTATATCTTCTTTGGAGAAATGTCTATTTAGGTCTTCTGCCCATTTTTGGATTGGGTTGTTTTGATTTTTGGTATTGAGCTGCATGAGCTGCTTATAAATTTTGGAGATTAATCCTTTGTCAGTTGCTTCATTTGCAAATATTTTCTCCCATTCTGAGGGTTGTCTTTTGGTCTTGTTTATGGTTTCCTTTGCTGTGCAACAGCTTTGAAGTTTCATTAGGTCCCATTGGTTTATTTTTGTTTTTATTTCCATTTCTCTAGGAGGTGGGTCAAAAAGGATCTTGCTGTGATTTATGTCATAGAGTGTCCTGCCTTTGTTTTCCTTTAACAGTTTGATAGTTTCTGGGCTTACGTTTAGGTCTTTAATCCATTTTGAGCATATTTTTGTGTATGGTGTTAGGGAGTGATCTAATTTCATACTTTTACATGTACCTGTCCAGTTTTCCCAGCACCACTTATTGAATAGGCTGTCCTTTCTCCACTGTACATTCCTGCCTCCTTTATCAAAGATAACGTGACCATATGTGTGTGGGTTGATCTCTGGGCTTTCTATCCTGTTCCATTGATCAACCTTTCTGTTTTTTGTGCCAGTACCATACTGTCTTGATTACTGTAGCTTTGTAGTATAGTCTGAAGTCAGGGAGCCTGATTCCTCCAGCTCCGTTTTTCAGTCTCAAGATTGCTTTGGCTATTCAGGGTCTTTCGTGTTTCCATACAAATTGTGAATTTTTTTGTTCTAGTTCTGTGAAAAATGCCAGTGGTAGTTTGATAGGGATTGCATTGAATCTGTAGATTGCTTTGGGTAGTAGAGTAAATGTTGATTCTTCCAATTCAGGAACATGGTATATTTCTCCATCTATTTGTACCATCTTTAATTTCATCAGTGTCTTATAATTTTCTGCATACAGGACTTTTGTCTCCTTAGGTAGGTTTATTCCTAGATATTTTATTCTTTATGTTGCAGTGGTAAATGGGAGTGTTTTCTTGATTTCACTTTCAGATTTATCATCATTAGTGTATAGGAATGCCAGAGATTTCTGTGCATTTTTTTTGTATCCTGCTACTTTACCAAATTCATTGATTAGCTCTAGTAGTTTTTTGGTAGCATCTTTAGGATTCTCTATGTATAGTATCATGTCATCTGCAAACAGTGACAGCTTTACTTCTTCTTTTCCGATTTGGATTCCTTTTATTTCATTTTCTTCTCTGATTGCTGTGGCTAAAGCTTCCAAAACTATGTTGAATAAAAGTGGTGAGAGTGGGCAACCTTGTCTTGTGCCTGATCTTAGTGGAAATGCTTTCCTATGTTGGGTGCATAAATATTTACAATTGTTATATCTTCTTCTTGGATTGATCCCTTGATCATTATGTAGGGTTCTTCTTGTCTCTTCTAATAGTCTTTATTTTAAAGTCTATTTTGTCTGATATGAGAATTGCTACTCCAGCTTTCTTTTGGTTTACATTTGCATGAAATATCTTTTTCCATCCCCTTACTTTCAGTCTGTGTGTGTCTCTAGGTCTGAAGTGGGTCTCTTGTAGACAGCAAATATATGGGTCTTGGTTTTGTATCCCTTCAGCCAGTCTGTGTCTTTTGGTGGCACCATTTAGTCCATTTACATTTAAGGTAATTATTGATATGTATGTTCCTATTCCCATTTTCTTAATTGGAAAAAAAGAAAGAAAGAAGATAAAGTAAAATAAAGTAAGATAAAATATAATAAAGTTATTAAAATAATTATTGAGAAATAAAAAATGGACGCATAGAGCCCTAGGAAAATGGTGGAAGCAAAGCTATACAGACAAAATCTCACAGAAGCATACACATACACACTCACAAAAAGAGGAAAAGGGGAAAAAATCATAAATCTTGCTCTCAAAGTCCACCTCCTCAATTTGCGATGATTCATTGTTTAAAGGAGGGAAGGAAGGAAAGAAAGAACGAAGATAAAGTGAAATAAAGTTATTAAAATAAAAATGAATTATTAAGAAAAAAATTAAAAACAAACAAAAAATAACGTGCGGATAGAACCCTCGGACAAATGGTGGAAGCAAAGCTATACAGACAAAATCTCACACAGAAGCATACACACCCACAAAAAAAGGAAAAAGGGAAAAAATCATAAATCTTGCTCTCAACGTCCACCTCCTCAATTTGGGATGATTCGTTGTGTATTCATGTATTCCACAGGTGCAGGGTACATCAAGTTGATTGTGGAGCTTTAATTTGCTGCTTCTGAGGCTGCTGGGAGAGATTTCCCTTTCTCTTCTTTGTTCTCACAGCTCCTTGGGTTCAGCTTTGGATCTGGCCCCGCCTCTGCGTGTAGGTCGTAGGAGGGCATCTGTTCTTTGCTCAGACAGGACGGGGTTAAAGGAGCAGCTGATTCAGAGGCTCCGGCTCACTCAGGCGGGGGGGGGGGGGGGGGGGGGGGGGGGG